>NC_056737.1:28658194-28853194 GCF_019279795.1 Protopterus annectens
GTGGCCACGCTTTATTGCTCAGATACTGGGTAGTTATCCCGGTAATCTCTAAGTGTAGTACCTTGCAGGATGTGCAGTGGTAAAACCCACCCCAAACACACCTCCAGCCCTGTGGAGGCAGCAGCAGTATGATTATTCAACAGTGTGTGGACTGGAAGTTAATTAATATTCAGTATCTGTGCCGAAAGCAACCCAAAGGACAATAATGTAATGTTGTTTTAGGAACATAACACTTCATTCAGTACCAAAAAGGAAATGTTTTATTAGGGACATAAAACTAAAATGCCTGCAGTAAATCACATTTCAATCAGTCAATCGGACAGAGTTCACACCATTTCTCTAAACAATACTATTACATTTTAACGGCTTTAAGGACATGTACTTGCAAGGAAGTAGGGGTGGGGGAGCAGCGCCCCCACAAGGGGGTGCAGGGGGGCTTGCCCCCCTGAAAAAGGAGGAAAAAGTAAGAATTTATCATAGGATGGAGTTCGTTGTGATAATGAATATTTGGCAGTTTACTCAAAGTGACATGTGAATTTGCATGCCTGTCTGTCTTCCTGGATATACCCGCCCATTTGGCGTGCCAATCAATGACGGCACGCCCAAAGCTGCGCAGAACTAACTGCGAGGTACTACACTTGGAGATTACTGGTTTCCCTGCTGGCTCAATTGAAACAACAGTCCGCTACACACAACAACATGGCTCCAGTGAGACATTCTGGTACATGGTTACAAGCCTACTGAATGACGCTACAGGTTAGTGCATGTTTTTATGTATGACATTTAAATTATCTTTCATCGTTTGTCAAATACTGAATTTAGAGTATATGTTGTAGGAAGAAGTAAGTATGAATGATGCATTCAGTGTATAGCTGGGCCATGTTTTGTGCATAACTAGCACCACACTGGAGTCTTTACAAGTCCAACATCAGGTATAACTTTTAAGTATTACCCAAATTCACATTAGTAGGAGAATAACCATGACTGGCAACTAACCATGACTTTCTAAGGAGATCAGCCTGGTGATAGGCACATGTGTGTGTCTCACAGTGGAGTCTCCTATCATTAATATGTTGGGTTTGTGAGGCATAGGTGTGTGGACTAAGTGTGGTATGTGGTGTGGAGGGCTGTGGAGATTGCGTGTGTTTTTGCCTCTGAGGTCTCATTTGTTTGGATACGTTTATGCGGAGGATCTCTGCATATGTAGATGTGTGTTGTGTAGATGTGGGTGGTGTCTGAGGTGTAGTGATTGCGTTGACAACCTTTTCAGTGCCAGATATACTGGCTTGAGGTGGAGATAGCTTGTACTGTACATTCCTAATGTAATTGCATCTTTCACAAATTGTGTTCCTAGGTGGTAGTAGTAGATGGTTGTCCGTATACTTGAGGCACTTGCTACACTGTCTCAGGATGCCCATATAAACCAGACTGGCAGGAGAAACTGTAGGAAATTGTCCATCCATATTTGTCAGAATCTAAGGGAGAGGCCAGGGAGAGCTAAGGGGTGGGCCTAAAGCCCAAGTGTTTAAACCACAACTAAGTGCTTAGAATAATGCTTAAGAATAATTTAGACAGGCTATAAAGAAGCAGTAGTAAATGCAACAGAAAAGATGCAGTTGAACACTTTAGAGAACAGGCAGCAAGCAGCATGAAGAATCAAAGCAAGATGAAGTAACAAGAGTAGTAGGAAGAAACACAAATTAGAAAAATATAAGCAGCTGAATAAAGTGTTTTTTTTTTTTTGAGAAAGTTTTTGGATCACCAAGAGATTCCAAGTTTTTGGTGAGTTTTTTATGCATTAGTTGTATGTGCATGTGAAATGTAAGATTATAGGTTCATAGGTAAGGAAGTACTAGGATATCTGCTCTTGCTGGCCATTTTATCTAATTTCCACTTTTGTGTTTGAAATAACCTATCCCAATAGGTTATTGATTAGCCTTACTTGTCCCAAGGTTGACATTAAATATTATCTGTAAAGAGAATAACTGGGATCATACCATGGATAATTTGAGTGAACTCATGCATACAATAAAGCATTTAGGAGCTGCACATGCCCAATGGTAGTGCATGGGGATGTTCTGGGGTAAATTTTCTGTTTCCCATCTACACACCTTGGTTGCAGTTGAAAATGGACAGGGATGAACTTTGCTTTATGTGGATGGGGAGTCTGTTCCACAGCAGTGGTATCATCTGCAAAATATACCTATCCCTCCAAACTGCTCTATTAATGGTGCAAAAGAGGTTTAAATGCCTAGGCAAATTATTTCTGATGACATCTGACTTACTGATGTGCAGTAAATCCATTAGTAATAGATCAGAGGATGCCAGATGTGGCCATATGGCGTCAGAGGATTTTCTACATCCATTGTTGAGCCACCTCTGAACTTCTCCCTGTGATGCTTCAGCTGGAAAGCATGGCAACTTTTCAAAATCAAACAGATCATTACTGTTGCAGTTTGTTATTGTTAACATAAATAGATTTTTGAAACAATCTACAACTGCTTGTTTAGCACCTTGGTGTGCTAAATTGCTACCATTTTTTACAGCATACTGGCCTTTTTGATGTGGACATTTGATTACAGGCAGCCTCTTAGATTGCAGAAGTGCATTTAACAATGATTTTATGTACACTGAATTTTTAATTTGTTTTCCTGAAGTGGTCAAAATCCCTCTCTCTTTCCAAAGTTGCCCAAAATCATGTACCATCTCAAAAGCATAATTGCTGTCTGTACAAATATTGGCCACCTTTTCTTTGGCTAACTCACAGACGTTTTGCAAAGCTAGTAACACAGCTATTTTAGCAGAGTAAACACCTTCTAATATTTGTTGCAACAATATTGCCTCTTCGGTGCAGATGGCTATTCCCACAGTGAATTAGTCTCTTTGATTTCTTCCACATGAGCCATCCATAAACAAGTTCAGATCAGCATTGGGTATAGGAGTATCCTCAAAGTCCTTCCTAGGAGAAAGCAAACAGTTACACACACACACACACACACACACACAATCATGTGCTTCACCATCATCAGCAGCAGGCAACAGAGATGCAGGATTTAGAACAGGACTGTGGATCATAGAAATAGATGGATCAGAAAGAAGTGCAAGTTCAAATCGATTTAGATGTGCAGTCGATAGTGGTTGAGTTTTCATTTTAAGCAAAAGTGATGATACAGAATGAGGGACAGCTACTGTGAGATCATGCCCAAACAACAGCAACTGTGCAAGTTTAACTAAAATGGCAGCAACAGCAACTGCCTTTAAACTGAGTGGAAAACCTTTTGCAGAAGAAGAAAGTTCCATGCAGTAATAAGCTAATGGACGATAGCTGTCCCCATGTTTTTGTGGAAGTACTCATTGAGCAAATCCATTTCTTTCATGACAGAATAAAATAAAAGTTTTATCATAGTCTGGTAACCCTAAAGATGGGGCAGTATCTAAAGCTTGTTTAAAATGATGAAATGAATTTTCCTCTTCACTATTGCAAAGGAGAGTCTGTAACAAATCTTTTAAAGTAGCATACACCAAAGGTTTTGAAATTTCTGTGTAGTTAGGAATTCACTATCTGCAGTATCCTGTCATACATAGGAAAGACCTAAGCTGTTGCTCAGTAGTCAGATGTGGGGCCTTAGATGTTGTATGAATACGTGAGATGGTAACACTAGCCTGTTACTCTGTGATATTAAATAACCAGGATAATGTACCTGAGGTGATCACAATTATAGTTTTTCTCTAGACACTTTGTATCCCTTTTCTGCAAGGATACTCTGATAATGCAAGGTATCCCGCTGACATTGCTGAAAGAAATTTGATGCTGTTAGTAAACCATCTGCGTTTTGTACTAACACAATCCCACCGGGAAATGTCACATTCTCCAAATCTTTTTTCTGAGTTTGAGAAAATAATGAAGGATACTCAGTATATCCTAGTGGCAACCATGTAGAGGCATACTGCTGTCCCTGATAAGTAAAAGCAAACAGAAAGTGACTGTCAGGTTGAGCAGGTATAGAAAAGAATGCAGAAAGTAAATGTATGCCAGAATACTAACTAGCTGTAGGTGGTATGCAACGCAGTATTGGTGGTGGATTCGGATCAACAGGAAAAGTAGGCAATACTCATTTATTTACAGGTTTTAAGTCTTGTACATATTTATAAGTATCCTTTCCTGCCTTTTTAACTGGAAAAAATAGGAGTGTTATTATGGCTTTTAGCTGATATTATTATTCCTTGCTGTATCAGAGACTGAATTACAGGTTTGATTCCCTGCTCTGCTTTGGGCTTTAGTGGCTATTATGGCACTCTAGGAAGAGGTTTTAATGGGTCTAATTTTATTTTTACTGGTTCTGCTGATTTCAATATACCTACTTCATTTGCATGCTTTGCCTACAAGTTGACAGGTACCTGCTGTAGTAACTCTCCATCTCTGTATGCTTCCAACAGGGTGTTCCTCACCTTCTGCTAAAACTGCCAAAACTTCCCCATCTGATTCTGTCAGAACATTTTCAAACAGCACTTCTGGGGAACAGTAAATAGTAGAACCCAGCTTACATAACAGATCTCTTCCTAGCAGACTTACTGGTGCAGTTGCAGAATGCTTTTCTTTGATCAGACCAAAAGAAATGGGGATGGGTTCCAAAACAGGATATGTAACCGTAGTATCTGTGATTCCGACTCCCTTTATTTTATGCTCTGATACTTGTATCTGACTATCTGAAGTAATTTTTAACACTGGCCTAGTGGCTCTGGTGTCCACCAGAAAAGGTGCTTTTCTTTTAATTTATTTTGATCTTAACGTAGGGTCCATTTTGATCTACTGGCAGTAGAGGGTTAAAATTTGCTTCCGTGTTTTCTACTTGACCTAGTCAGTATGGAGCTTCTTGACTCCCTCCAATCTGAGGCGGTGGTCTTGGAAAAACTGCATTATTTTAATTTGGTTGCCATTCAGTCCAAGTATCTTGGACTCTCTGCATTTGCCTGTGTGGGGATTCCCCTCTCCAATGTGCTGCTTCTCCACAATTGAAGCAAGATGTGTTAGATGAAGCCAGAGGGTCATTGCCAGCTTGTGGCTGGCAACCAAACTGCACCTTTCTCCCCTCAGCTAGCACTTTTGCTAAATGCTGTAGGAATTTCTCTACCCCTCCCTCTGCTTCTGCCTCAACCTGGGTTTTCCAGCTGCCTGATTTGTAAAGTTAACCGCTTATCCTCAGTAACCTTTCTACATTATTCCTGAAACTCTGTACAGTGATTTGGAGCACTTAATAAAGACTCTGGTTTAAAGCTTGCCAGTGTAAGAGCACTTGCTGTATTTTATTTGGTACGTCCTAATAATGCTGTGGGCACATGAACTTGTTGTATAGGGTACGTCCCAATCATGGTGTGGGCTCATGAATTTGTTTTCACAGTTTACAGTCTATGTCCCAATCATGCGGTGGGGTCATGAACTTATTTTAACTTTATCTATAACTTTTAACTTATTTTTTTCTCTTTTGCTTTCTCTCAAACATTCATACATTGACAGAATAAAAACATCTCTCATATCTTTCAATCATGAGGGTATCGCCCTCGACACAAGTCACTTTCTTGTGTTAATTTTTCCTTTACTGTATGTGCACATACACTTACTATTCTCATTTGCTGTGGGGTCCTCCCACTATTACTTTGCATACCTTACAAACAACTCAGTCAAACAAAAACAGTCATGCACTGATTCTACAATTTGCTAAAATTTTTAAAACAGAAAAAAAGCTAACCCCTTTCTCCTTTAGAAAACATTTTCCCTGCCAAAGCTAGTATGTTACACATCCTGAACAGCTAGCTGCACATCTGAGTCTCTGACTATTCCATACAAAGCAGTGTGGAGTATGCGTAATGCAAGTGATACTTTATTCCCTAAAATATTCAGTAAGGGACCACCCAGCCCCCCCCCCCCCAAAAAAAAAAATGTTTCACTACATGGACTGTAGACTACAGTGAGATTTCAGTGCATTCTTTTACTGAGCCAGTATCATGAAGTTAGGTTTGCACATTACTGTTTTGCTGTAATTTTAAAAATGTGGAGATGTGTATAATGCTAGGAAATTACCAAATCAGCATGTCACAAGACAACTGTACCTCAAAAAGAAATGGGCATGCAAAAATAAGTTAACATAATAATGGCTTGTATACAGAAATAGGGTTTAATCAAAAGTTACTAGTAATAAAACACACTGAAATTATCAAGAATTTTCTGAAACTTGCTTACAAAAATTAAATTGAAAGTGTTTATATAAATATTTATTTCTACTGCTGGCAAAATGATTAAATACATACAGAACTCTTACTGCAGGCAGAGTGGAAGAAATTTAGACTAGACGTCCCTTCCTTTAAATTCTGAGCTGACTGCTGCAGTGACAGTTTTAACACCTTTGCAGTAGTGTTGGGGGAGGGGACTGTCAATTCATGTTGGACTACAAAAGAACACCTAGAACAAAGGCCTCTAATTTAGCTAATTCTGTGACTGCAGCTGGATAACTTCAAAGTATAGTGTAAAAGAAGCTCTGAGCAAAACATAAATGAGGGTGATTAGCAAAAGAAAAGAAGCAGCCCTCTTGCAGAAGGAATACAAACTGACAGTGAGTCACACATTTTCCATTATATGTCAAAGGCATGGGAATTCACAGTGACTTCCTTAAGTCTGGCATGAGTCATAGAAAGAAGACTTGAAATGCTTTATGGGAAAGAAAAAGGGTCAAAACAGAAGAAGATCACGTTGCTATATCAAGCTCCATCGGTAGCCATGTTGTGGTAAATATGCTAAAAATAACAAATAAAGCACTTAGAAGGATTCTGAGGTATTAAAATAGGTCTGGAAACAGACTGAAAAAAACATTTTTTTTTAGTTCTAGGGTGGAGTTTTCCTTTAATCCTCTGCATCAATTGCCAGACGTATGCAGATTTGGTAGACAGTGCAAAGCAAGTTCAATAGTTTTTTGACCTTTCTTCCTGTATTTGTTTTAGTAGATCAGAAGACTTCAACAAAGTCAGTCAAAGCACAGTTGTGTGAGATACCCATACTCACAAATTATGAGTGCAGTCACCCCCTGCTTTCTCAGTGCTAGATGGTTACATATAAGACTGGCAACAATGTTATTCCATTAGCAATATTAAATAATGGTGTACATAAATCTTAAGCGTGAGTAGTTGCAGGCACAGAATATAAAAAGTAACTTTTAGTTATGTACTTACCATAACTTTAGATATTTGGGATCCATCTCGCCTACATTCAGTACTGATGGGCTCGGAGCCGATCCCTCGGCTCCGACTCGGCACGCTATGCTATAGAGCGAGGCCTCTTATTGGCTGAGCTATTTCTTATCCCAGGATGCATCACCACTAATCCCCCAGATCTTGTTTGTCCGCATTCATGCACACATACACAACTTGTTTATATAACATTGCCAGATGTTTCAAGATGAAACAACAGGACTCAGACCTTCTGATATCCTCTGATCTCCAAGGAAGGGGGAAGGAGGGTGGGTTATTGGGAATGTAGGCGAGATGGATCCCAAACATCTAAAGTTATGGTAAGTACATAACTAAAAGATGTTATGTGATCCTATCTCGCCTACATTCAGTACTGATGGGACAGCGTCCCTAGCACCTAAATCCTGGGTGGCTCATTGGAAAGCACTCCTGAGCACTGTGGAACCAAATGAAGCTCGTCCTCTAGATGCCGCATCCAATTTGTAGTGGGAAATGAAAGTGTGCGGGGAGGACCATGTAGCCGCAGCACAAATGTCACTAATGGCAAGCTTAGAATGGAATGCTATTGAAGTAGCCATAGCTCTTGTAGAATGAGCTTTGACAGAGGTGGTAAGCTCTTTATTAGAATAAAAATAAGCTTGAGTAATACAGTCCCTGATCCATTTGGCAATAGTGACCTTTGTGACGGCTTTGCCCAATTTATTGTCCGAAAAGGATACAAACAACTGATCTGTTTTCCTTGTTTGTTTGGTCCTATCTAAATAAAAACGCAATTGCCTGTGGACATCTAATGTGTGGAATATGAATTCCGCTTTGTTAGAATACTTCGGAAAGAAGACTGGAAGTTCTAATGACTGTTGTAGGCAGAAACTGGAACAAACTTTAGGGACAAAGGATGGATTTAGCCGGAGAGATACTCTATCTTTGTGAAAAACCAAGTACGGAGGTTTTACAGACAAAGCTTGAAGCTCTGAAACCCTTCTGGCAGAAGTAATCGCCACCAGAAAGGCAGTTTTCCACGATAGAATTTTTAAATCACATGTTGCTGCCGGTTCGAAGGGGGAGGAAGTTAAGGCGCGTAACACCACATCGAGATCCCATGGAGGAGCAGGATGAGAAATCGGAGGTCTTAAAAGCGCAGCACCTTTCAAGAAGGTCTTACACAATCTGTTGCTCATTAAAGGTGAGTTTATAGATTCGTGAAAATTGGAAATAGCTGCCAATTGAACCTTGATGGTAGAGACTGAAGAGCCTTGATTGAAAAGGGAAGTTAGAAATTTCAGTACTTCTGATACAGGAATAGTGATGGGATCCAGACCCCGGAGTTGAGCCCAAATAGCAAATCTTTTCCATTTGCTAGAATACAATTTCTTTGTAGCAGACTTGTGGGCCGAGGATAAAATGTGTACAACTTCCGGATCCAAGGTATGACTCCTGACTATAGTCGGAAGAGGAGGAGCCAAGCTGTCAATTTTAAGGTGTGTAGGGACTGGTGGAATAGTCCCGACTGATGAACCAATAGGTCTGGGATCTGATCCAGGAACCATGGACCTTCCAGTGCATATTTCTGAAGATAGGGGAACCATACTTGACGAGGCCAGTAAGGAGCAACTAAGATCATTTTGCTCCCCAAGAGAGACGCCTTTTGGATCACCCTGGGAAGGAGAGGAACTGGAGGAAAAGCATAAAGCAAGCCGGTGGGCCACGGACGGGCTAGTGCGTCCATAGGGCTCTTCCCCAGAGCCGGGGTGAGGGAGAAGAACTTTTTGCACTTCGCATTCAGCGGAGTCGCGAAGAGGTCGCAACACGGAACTCCCCATTTGCTGAAAATCTGATTTGCAACTGTAATGTTCAGAGACCATTCGTGTGGAGAGAGAATAGTTCTGCTCAGTCTGTCGGCTATCACATTGGACTTGCCCAGAATATGAGTCGCCACTAGAAAGCGTTTGGTCGACACTGCCCATTCCCAAACTCTCATGGCCTCTCTGCAAAGGGGATAGGATCTGGTCCCTCCCTGTTTGTTCAGATACCAGACCACTGACATGTAGTCGGAGTGAACGGCAATTACGCCCTGAGGGAGGTAATCGTGAAGGGCTTGAAGGGACAGAAGCACCGCCCTCATTTCTAGGATGTTGATATGAAGTGGGGTCTCTTCCGAATGCCATTTGCCTTGGACTGACCTGCCCAGGGAATGCCCCCCCCACCCCATCTGGGAGGCGTCCGTGGTCAAAGTGGCCACAGGAGGAGGTGGAACAAAGGGTCGTCCCTGATCCAGATTGGAGGGCACCAGCCACCAGCGAAGGTCCCGTTTGCAGGTTTCCGTGATCCATATGAGGTGACTGAGAGGGAGTACCTGAAAGGACCACTGAGTTGAAAGAAGCCACTGGAGAATTCTCATGTGCAACCTTGCTAGGGGAACTAGAAGAACCGTGGCGGACATGGATCCCAATAGCTGCAGGACCATTCTGGCTGGGGCTTTGGATCTGGGAAGTAAGGCTCGAACTTGAGCCTGTATGGTTAGTATCCTGTCTGTAGGTAGATAGACCCGCATTCGGTTTGAGTCTATCTCTACTCCGATGAATCTTATGCGTTGAGATGGCAGCAACACAGACTTTGACCAATTGAAGGTGATTCCAAGGGAATTGCCCAGTGATATTGTGGCTTTTAGGCTCCGCAATAGTAGATGCTTGGAGGTGGCAGTTAGGAGCCAGTCGTCTCGATACGGAAACACCTAAAATCCTAGACTTCTCAGGTGAGCAGTCACGACCGCCAAACATTTGGTGAACACCCTGGGGGCTGTGGTGAGACCAAAGGGCAGCGCGCGGAACTGAAAATGACTGCCTCCTAGGCTGAAGCGCAGATGTCTCCTGGACGCTTGATGTACCATGATATGGCAATAAGCGTCCTTGAGATCTATGGAGCACATCCAAACACCTTTCTCCAGCAGTGGGAGAATGGTTTGTAGGGTGACCATTCGGAACTTGGACTTTTTGACTGAACGGTTTAGAATGCTGAGATCCAAAATGGGCCTCAAATCCCCGGTCTTTTTTGGCACCAAAAAGAATCTTGAGTAAGTCCCTAATCCGATCTGGTCTGCGGGGACCGGTTGGATGACTCCTTTTTGCAGCAGCTTTGAAACTTCTGAGGCTGCAGTTTCCCGTTGACTGGGTGGCGGGTCCGGGATTTTTTTGGACTGAGGTGGAGAGTGAGAAAAAGGGATGGCGTAACCTCCGGCGATAATTCGAAGCACCCATCGGTCCTGAGTGATACCTTCCCAGGCTTTTAGGTGCCTCGAAAAATGACCCCCGACTGGCTCCGGAGCTGCACAGTCGGGCAATCCCTCAGGGACTGTGAAAGGCTGAAGAGCCACGAAAGGACTCGCGGTCTCCAGTGTTGCGAGGGCCTCTGCCGCCTCTGGGACGGCGTCTTCCAGAAGAATTTTCCCCTCCCCTGCCTCTAGAAGGGGGATCGTCCTGCTGTGAGGGGTAAGACTTCTGAAATCTATGGAACCACATTTTCCCTCCTCTTTTAGCCTTGGGGTAAGGCCGAAAGGGAGTGGAAAATCATGCCCCTACGGCAGTCAAAGTCTTACCTTCTTGCTCGCAGCGGGTCAGTGTGTCCTTTACCTTGGGTCCAAACAAAAAGGACCCATTAAAGGGGGCGTCGGCAAAGGAAGACTTCAAGGCCTCCGCAAAATGACACAGGCAGAGCCAGGCTTGTCTCCGTAGAGCAATGCCTGTACCCGCCACTCTACTCGCCCCTTCGGCCACATAAGAAATGAGCCTCATGGACGAGTTTGATATGGACGACAGCGTAGCCAGCTGAGAGCCAACCGTCTGGGCCAGCTGCTCAGGCAGGTTACCCAAGAGGGTATCGGAAAGTTCTTTAATCAGATCCCTCTGAAATCTGGTAAAGTGCGTGAGAGGCAAGGACCTTAATGTAAAGGCCGCAGAACTTAGGGTGCGCTTACCGTACCGATCCATGCTCCTATACTCCTTATTAGAAGGATGGACGGACGTCGAAGCCTCTGCTACATCTTGCTGGGTAGCAGATGCCACCACCAAAGCATCTACAGCCACACCTTTCGTCAGAAACTCTTTTTCCAGGGGTGCTGACAGGAACTTATTAGGACGAGCAGGCACCAGTTCCACAGAGTCTGGGTGTTCCCACGCCCTTCGACAGATCAAATCCAAGAGCTCGTCGAAGGGCGGAGACACCCAGGAGGCGGAGGGCTGAGCCCCGAAGGCCTTAAGGAACACCGACTCATCAGCAGAAGGGGGTTTGGATTGCCAGCCGCCTCGTTGTTTAAGGGCTTCCAGGATGTCTGCAAAGGAGACATCATCTGAGGACGACTTAGGGGACCCCTCTGCATCATCGAGATCAGTGTCTGATGTAAGAGACTCATCAGGGGAGTCAACGTGCTTCCTCTTGCACGATCTTTTCCTGGGGGGTTCCTCCGAAGAAGCTTCAGAGGGATCTCCAGGAGGGGGGGAACCCCCAGTGGGGGTAACCTCAGGCCCTGGGGCTCCACTGTCTAAGGACAGGGGGACTGCCAAAGACCCAGTCTCAGTATGCAGGGAAGGAGCTGGGGAGACCGTGGAGGTAGCCAAAGAAGATTTGGCTAACGCACTCCTCATGGCCCTGAAGGCAGGACCACCAGAATCCTGGGAAGGTCCCACCTCCGTGGCCACAACGGTAGACGGCACCCCCGCAGCTGACGCACCGAGAGGAAGGCTTGGGACCGAAAACATCAGTCCCGAAGCGTCCCCCCCGGGGCCGACAGAAGAAGTCCGCGTACCGAACTCCGACTCAAGAGCCGGAGTTGGAGTAAGGGTCGGGCCCGACCCGAAAACCTCCATCGGCTCCACCAGCATCGGCTCCAACGGTGCCGAGGCTGTTAGGAGGAGGAACCATAATAGCAGGGTGGACCATCGGCTCCGAAGCCAAATGGGCTGGAGCCGAAACTAACTTTTGAAACACCGGAGACTGGAAAAGTCTTAGGAGCACCCTGTCGATGTCCGAATCAGACATCTTGGAGGATCTAGATGACACCGATCGGGTCCGAACCGACTTCTCCATCGGCTCCATAGGACTAGGGGACCGGCTCCGAATGGATTCGACCACTATCGGTTCCGATGGAGATCTCAAAACAATTTCCCTCGGTGCCGAGGAGGGCTTCAGCGCCGAAGGGGAAGAGTCTGAGCCGGCAACCCTCATCGGCTCCAAAATCAGTGGAGCCGATGAAGGTGACCCGCCTCTCGATGACCCAGTCCTCGGCTCCGAAACCAGAGGAGTCGAGACTGGAGGCATCGAGGCAGACCGTTATGCCCTCGGCTCCGAAGTCCGTGGAACCGATGGAGAAGCCTGCCTAGGTTTTTTGGCAGTCGGTTCCGACAGACTGGTCGGAGCCGACGCTTTTTTCTTCTTCATAGGAGAGGAAGAGGAAGATAAGGCTTCCTCGAAGGAGGGCTTAATCAGACCTTTTAATATTAATTTATTCTTCCTCTCCTGGAGGACTCTAGAAGAAAAGGCGTGACACACGCTACAGGACTCCTGTAGGTGCTTGGCGCCTAAACAATAAATGCAGGAGGAGTGGTCAGTTATGGACATTCTGTAACCACACCGCGCGCACTTTTTAAACCCAGAGGGTCTATGTTCCTTAGACATGCTGACTAACACTAAGAAACAAGATTTACCACAAGAAAGTGAAAACTAAGTAAGTTTTTTTTTTTTTGAGACAAAACACAATGTCAGAAAAACAATACACAATCTAGTACCACAAACACTGAAAATGAGGGTCAAGACCCTCTAACTTAAGCAGGTACTTGACCTCCTGGAAACACAAAAATGCTAGCTAGGAATAGGGGAAGGCCCCGCTAACTTAAACGGGAAACCTTCCCTTAACAAAAAACAAAATTTTTCTCAACAATTTTTCTCAAACACACTCGTACAACAACAATAGCTGTTAAAACAGCTTTTGGGTTCAAAATAGCAAAATTCCTGACAGGAAAACTTTGAATAAAACAGTACTTAGCCCAGCCAAGTTTGAGACCACGTCCTAGCTTGTAAGCGGCAAACGAGATCTGGGGGATTAGTGGTGGTGCATCCTGGGATAAGAAATAGCTCAGCCAATAAGAGGCCTCGCTCTACAGCATAGCGTGCCGAGTCGGAGCCGAGGGATCGGCTCCGAGCCCATCAGTACTGAATGTAGGCAAGATAGGATCACATAACATCTATAGTTACCGTGATCATGTGTAAGCCAGTGTCTGAAGTCACAAGGTATCTGATCTGCAGAAATATTATTAAATAAATCACTAAGGGATCTGTACACAAAAAAGTTGCAACAGGTCAATCTTTACCATTCTTTTCCAGCAATAAACAAAGCAATAATGCTGAGATGGGCATTATCAGAGAATTAATGTATGTTCAGGGGTGCTGAGAGACTTGATGGCACAGGGCCTCACTACCACTGGAAGGAAAATAATTTTTTGATTTTGCTCACCCTGGGGGATATTATTGCACTTAGGGAATGATCTACTAATTTAAATTGTTTTGTATTTTTACTATTACATAATTTTTTTTTTATATTTTTGATATCAAATAGATTCTCAGCCTATTGCTTCAAACTTGCTGTAGCACATGTAATTTTTGTTGGAAGTATTTTACAACCAGAATGTAGTTATGTTAGTATTTAATGTCTACACACATACAATCTGACACAGAGCACGCGTGTGCGCGCCCACACACACACACACACACACACACACACACACACACACACACACACGTACCAGCAGTTAACTCACTTTGATAAGTGAATACACCTCAGAGCTTATGGGCAGAGGTGTGACATTAAGGTCCAGAGATGTCTTTGTCCCGCTGTGCTCAGGCCTCACTGGACCAGTCAGTGAGTGTACTATTCCCTTTATGGTGTGCCTAGCCTTGCTAGGCATGTGCAGCAGCTGGAGCACCCACAGAGGCATAGCCGGCGTTAGGCACCCGCGAAACCCGCGGCCGCAGGGAGCCCCCAATTACTTACCCACAAATAAGGGCCCCCATTCAGCATCTGCAGGTTACTTCGATGGTCCGACCGGCATTTACTTTGCTTCGGCTTGACTTCTCGTGGACGTCTAGCTGCTCCGTCATCGCGAAAATTCGAACTGCGTTTCTGTTTTTTTTTTTATTCGCTGGCAAGCTGCACTCAATCAGGTCTGCTCGCTGAAACAAGGGATCTGATTGGCTGTAGCAGCCTGCGAACTAAGTCCTTGTTTTTTTTACGTAGGAAGTGATGAAGCAAGGACCTGATTGGTCCTAGCAAATCACTTCCTGCACAAACTGCCTTTAAAAAGGCACCTGCAGCTAATAAGGATCACTTCTCTTGTTTTTCAACAGAGGAGTGTTCCTTAGCAGCAGCAGAGTGATCGAGCGGGGTTTGGACCAGCGTGAGGACGGACAGCAGGAACGGATCAGCGGTGGATCAAGCCTTTGCAGCGGTCGTGATTTTCGGATTATACTCTTTTTAAACTGTCCTTTTAAGGGCAACTTCTGAAAAGGTCTGACAAACTGTCCTTTTAAGGGCAACTTCTGAAAAGGTCTGGCAAACTGTCCTTTTAAGGGCAACTTCAAAGGGACTGAGTGGTCTGAGGAAGGCAAGCAGAGCAGGTGAGCCTTCAGTCATGAAGAGGGAGCAGAGTATTGGAAGCAGCCTTCCGTGGAAAGCAAAAAAGGTAAGTTTTTGGGTTTAGTTTTAACTTTATTTTTTTGGGGGTGGGTGATTTTTTTGTGCATATTTCTTGTGCTAAGAGGTTTGGGGGAGTGTGGGCTGTGGTTGCATGGTTTTATTTTGGTTTTCTGTACAGTTTTTGTGCTAAGAGGTTTGGGGGGTGAGGACTGTAGTGGTACCAGTTTTATTTTGGGGCTGTGGTTGTATTAGTTTTATTTTGGTTTTGTGTAGAGTTTTTGTGCTAAGAGGGTGGGGGTCAGGTTGTGGTTGTACCAGTTTCGTTTTATGTCCGTGCGCTGGTGGTAAGAAGATAGGGGGGGGGGGTGAGGGGCTGTGGTTATACCAGTTTTACTTTACTTATTTTACATTTGTTTTCTGGATAGTCTGGGATAAAACCCATTTTCAGTGGATGCCCAGGGAGAAATGCTTTTTAGTACATGTGCTAGAAATATGTAAAATAATTTGGTTTCTGTTTATATGAGGGACAACATAAGGGAATGTGAAGTGTAATATATATTTAATTTTGATTGCCCATTGGTTAGGAGAGTGTATAACTTATTTGGAGCAAAAGGATTTTGTTTTGGCAGTATCTATGCTGTATATGTAAATGGTAGAGAGAATGGATAGGGGTGAAGAAAAGGAGGGGAGATAAATAATGGGACAGAGAAAGATATTGTAGTTGGCTAGAGCAGGGATAGGTGGGCAGTCTTGTGGGCTAGAGCAGGGATAGGTGGGCAGTCTTGTGAGATGCTGCTGTCTAAGTCAATAGTCTTAGGCGTATAGGTGTATGGTGTAAGTGGTGAATATTAGCTTATTTCAGCCTGGGTTGGGACATGACCTGTTGCATGGTAAATGTAACACAAGTGTATCGATGTCAGCATATTGGATTGTGAGTGCTAGGGATGTGGCGTTATTGAGGTTGATAATCCACTAAATTTAAGTGGATCAAGGATACAGCCTTGTGAGACTGCTAATGTGAGTGGAAGTAGAGGGGGATAGATACTGGAAACATTTTATGGCTGTTTATGACCTTTTGGGTAGCTCTGGAGCCAGTGGAGGGCTAGGGGGATCTGATTAAGGTTGGTGAGAGAGTTAGTAGTTTGTTGAGAGACTCTGACAAAGGCCTATAACAAACTGAGAAAGCTAGATACCATCACTTGTAAATTGTGTTATTATAACTGAGGAGGGCAGTTGCAGCATGAAGCCTGAAGCTGTGTTGGGATTTGGCAAGTAAATTATTGGTTGAGAATGAATGCATTCCTCTAGGAGTTTAGGTAGTGGGGGAAGAATTGCTCTTGGCCTATAATTTAAGTTCTCTCAAGCTTCCACCTTTGTGCAAGGGTATAATGTATATTTTCCAGATGGTTGGGATGTGTGCTGCTCAGTAATGGATCTTTTAAGTATTCAGGATAAGAACTGGCTTCAACTGCTACTTTTTGAAACTGTTGGTAGATTGTCAACTGAATTTGCAGTAGGTTTTTTTACACATTTGTTAAACACTGTTCTGCTATTTAGGTTTATAGTACTGTTTTACACTATCTCTGATGTTACACCTTGTTCTGCAGTTTTCTTTGGCTGTTTGAATTGTGCTGAGAGGTTAGGAGGTTGATGGGGCATGTACGTTGCTTAAAATGCATAATGTTGGGAGGGTAGTTTGCAGCTGTGAGAATGTTGCTGCTGAAGGCATAGATGTTTTGAATGTATACTAATGCAAGCCTTGTTACACTACTATTGCATATAACTGCAATGTTCTACTCACTAATGCAATGACTGCAACTTTTTCATTATCCATAGTTAATGTGTTGAAAGTTTGGGAGTATGGTCAGGGCCTGTGAGAATGTTGCAGTGTTCAATGTTTGACTGGAGCCTTTTTAATGGGGGTCATGTACTGTATAAGGACATTGTTAATGCTACGCCTATGTTTTTGGTTTTCACTTTATCCAGGATTATTGCGCATCGGCTGGGGGGGGGGGGGATTCTGCAGAATGTACTGATATCTTAATACATGCTAATGCAAATACTGTTCTGTCGAGGGTTATAGTACTGTTTAAATATCCCTAGTGTTACAGCTTGTTCTGAGTTATTTTTGACTGCTTGGATTATATAATTTGGAATATGCTGGCGCCTGTACATTGTTTAAAAAGCCCAATGTTGGGATAGTGGCTGTGAGAATGTTGCAGTGTTCAATGTTTGCCTGAAGTTTTTTAATGTGGGGCCACACACACTATAAGCACATTGTTAATGCTACGCCTATGTTTTTGGTTTTCACTTTATCCAGGATTATTGTGCATCGGCTGGTGGGGGAGGGGGGTGAAAATTCCGCAGAATGTACCGATATCTTAATGCATTAACATTGTTCTGCTGTCTAGGTTTATAGTGCAGTTTAAATATCCCACATGTTACAGCTTGTTCTGCAGTTATTTTTGGCTGTTTGAATTATGCTATTTAGAGGTTGATGGGGCCTGATATCTTAATACATGCTAATGTAAACACTGTTCAGCTGTCTAGGTTTATAGTACTGTTTAACGATCCCTGATGTTACGCCTTGTTCTGCAGTTATTATTGGCTGTCTGAATTATGCTCTTTGGAGGTTGAGAGGACTTGTGCATTGTTTACCATGCCTAATGTCAGGAGGGTAGTTAGCAGCTGTGAGAATGTTGCAGAAGGTGTAGATGTTCGTATGTATACTAATGCAAACCCTGTTACGCTACTACTGTATTTACCAACAATGTACTACTGAAGCAATGGCTTAACTTTTTTCGTTGTCTGTAGTTAATG
The DNA here is from genome assembly GCF_019279795.1 of Protopterus annectens. Classification (NCBI taxonomy): domain Eukaryota; kingdom Metazoa; phylum Chordata; order Ceratodontiformes; family Protopteridae; genus Protopterus; species Protopterus annectens. The sequence goes on from NC_056737.1 coordinate 28,675,935, forward strand.
TGTTGAAAGTTTAGGAGTGTGGTTAGGGCCTGTGAGAATGTTGCAGTGTCCATTGTTTGCTTGGAGTATTTTTAATAGGGGGTCACAGACTGTAAGCACATTGTTTATGCTATGCCTTTTTGTTTTCACTTCATCCAGAATTCTGCCTTGACTTGGGGGGGGGGGGGTTAAGAATTCCGCAGAATGTACTGATATCTTACTGCCTGCTAATGCAAACACTGTTCTGCTATCTGTTTACAGTGCTGTCTAACTGTCCTTGATATGCCTTGTTGCAATGACTTATTTTTATGGTCCATAGCTATTGTATTGAAAGTTTGGGAGTGTGGTTAGGGCCTGTGAGAATGTTGCAGTATCCATTGTTTGCCTGGAGTTCTTTTTGTAATGGGGGGCGGGGGTCACAGACTGTATAAGCACATTGGTAATTTTTTTTTCATTTCGTCCAAAATTGTGCCGAGATGGGGGGTAAGAATTCCACAGAATGTACTGATGTCTTTAATGCATACTACTGCAAACACTGCTCTGCTATCCAAGTTTTTTGGCTGTCTGAATTAAGTTGACAGTTTTAGGAGGTTGATGAGGCCTGTGAGAATTCTGTCCAGATGTTTTTGATTTTTAGCCTGTTCTCTCTCAAAATGATTGCATAGCACAATGCGGACGGCTGAGGCTACTAACAGAAATGGACTTCTTGTTTCATACCCTCCACGTAATGCATGGTACATTCCTTGGATTTATGCTTTTGTACACGGATCCTGTGCTAAGAGGGTTTGTGGAATGTCAGTCTCCCAGTCTGTGTGTCACTTCTTCATCCCTCACAAATGAGGTTTTCTAGCAAATCCATGATTTCACTCCTTTGTTCAACCAATGATTTTGATTTGTTCATGTCTGCTAAGAGATTGAGAGGTAGTGGGCATGTGTAGTCTGTATTGTACCGTAACATTTGGCTTGCCTCATTTTGGTGTGTTCCCCTTCAAACTTGTGCCTCTCCTAGTCATTAGTTCTTTCAGACTTTAGTCTGAGAGCTTGTAATATCGATCTTTTGCATCATTTGTGGCCTCTTCACATGTTTAGGGGGATGACAGGGGAAGAATTGTGTAGAAAAAGCTGAAGTTCACCTCTAGTGTTAGATATTTAACATGAAACTGTAACCTGGGCCTCTCATTACTTGCTTGTGCCTACCGGTTAGTCATTTTTCAGAAAAACAAAAGGAGTGCTCTGCATTCAAAAAGTCACAAAGCCTTAACGCGGTTTATTATAAACAAGAAAATAAATAGCGTTTTCGCTACTGCACCAGTGTAGCTTCATCAGAGGCTAAAAACACAGTAAAAAGGCGCAAACTACAATTTATACTGTAGTCAGCCTCATTAGTAACAGCTGTAGTACTTAATACATCACTTCCTTAAGGTTAAATAAATATTTTTAAAAACACATTCTGTCACTATATGTATATGTTATATCCTGGGCATAATTTTGTGTTTATGGGTATTGATTGTAAATACAAGTCCGTTAGAGGAGGTCCTATTTCTCTTTTATTAGAGATCTTAGAATTACAATGGCAACTTAAATTAGATGCCTTTAACATGCCAGGTTTAAACGAGAGCTGCAATATAGCTCCTGTGTTGAAATATAGGTCCTTTTTACGTTGATTTAACATAATAGGACCTAAACCAGATTATTTTCTTTTTTGTTTAGTATAGATATTAATGTCATTTTTAAACATTTAGTGTGTGGATATATATTTTTAATGCACACTGAATAGATCTTCTTTGTCAACATATATGTTGTTGTCTTATCAGATTTCAAATTTTATTTCAGTGTGAAATATTGTTTTATATTAACACATACATAAGCACATCTTTTTATTGGCACACATCATTTTATTTAAAAGTGTTTGTTATTAATTACTTGAAGGGTTGTGCATATATAACATATACATATAGTGACAGAATGTGTTTTTAAAAATATTTATTTAACCTTAAGGAAGTGATGTATTAAGTACTACAGCTGTTACTAATGAGGCTGACTACAGTATAAATTGTAGTTTGCGCCTTTTTACTGTGTTTTTAGCCTCTGATGAAGCTACACTGGTGCAGTAGCGAAAACGCTATTTATTTTCTTGTTTATAATAAACCGCGTTAAGGCTTTGTGACTTTTTGACTGCAGAGCACTCCTTTTGTTTTTCTAAAGTTTGTCTTCACGTTTTTTATAGGTTAGTCATTTTTCAGTCTTTCTGCCTGCAGTGCAATAGTGACTGTCAATGCAAGTCATTAAGCATTTTTAATAACAGTATGACAAAAGGACTCTGCATGTGTAGTAATTCTGCTTTACTTCCATTCCAAGTTAGAGATGAAGCGTACATATTTGTCAGGAACAGCAAAAAGAAAGCTTCAGCAGCAGAGGAATGAGGATGCAAAAAGACAGGGTTCCATTATGACATTTTTCTGTGACTCATCAGAGAGGGGAGATTCAGGAAAAAGTCTGCCTTCAGGACAACACAATGGTTCTGCATTACAGTCTGACCACTGTGAGGCCAGCATCCTTTCACTAGAAAGTGACCACTCTCTTGCGGCCACACCACAGGCTACTTCCTGTGGACCTACAGCCATTACCATGGGTGAAAGCACGGCAGCAAATGCAGATTCACCTGAGGTGTTGCCTGGATCACCAGACTTGGATACAGAAGGAGCCCATATTTCCGTAGTGACAGATGTGGCCTATGACTTACAGGGAGTGTCAGGTACATCTTTGGAGGATCTAGGGACTTGGCCAAACTTGATTAGGGATGAGTTTAGGGTAGCTGCCATTCAGCATGGACCTGTGCAAGTGGTGTTACCACAGTTCCCAGTCAATGAGCAGAAAAGAAGATTTACATCTGAGAACTATTTCCATGTGCTGCCTAATGGAGCGAGAGCAAAACGCACTTGGCTGACATATTCAGTCTCAAAGGACGCACTGTTTTGCTTTCTATGCAAATTGTTTGGACATTCTAACCATCTTCTCAGGTCAGGTGGTTACAAAGCATGGAGAGAGATGTCCAAAGCTTTACACAGCCATGACAGAGTGCCAGAGCATATGGCATGCATGATGAAGTGGAAGGAACTGGACAACAGAATAAAGAGTAGGCAGACTATGGATGATAAGAGACAAGCAGTGATTGAAAAGGAGATAACTCACTGGTGTGGTGTGTTAGAATGCATTATTGCTGTTGTCCAGTACTTGGCAGAACGGAACATGGCATTCCGTGGTACAACTGATGCCCTGGACACCTATGGCAATGGCAACTTCTTAGGTCAAGTGCAACTTTTGTCGCAGTTTGACCCTGTCATGGCTGAACATTTGCGTCATATTCGTAATAAAGAGATAATGGCTCACTATTTTGGGAAGGACATACAGAATGAAGTTATCCAGCTGACTGCAAATGCTATTTTAAGGATCATTGTAGGGAAGGTGAAGGACGCTAGGTACTTTTCTGTGATTCTTGATTGCACGCCAGACATCAGCAATCAAGAGCAAATGACGGTAGTAGTTCGGTATGTGGATATTTCACAGACTGCAGCCACAGTTGAGGAACATTTTCTGGGATTTGTGCCTGTGAATGACACAACTAGGGCAGGACTGACAGAAGCTCTTCTTCAGACTCTTCAAAATCATCAACTGGACATTAATGACTATTGAGGACAAGGATACGACAATGGCAGCAACATGAAGGGGAAACGCGCTGGACTGCAGGCCCGGATAAAACAGATGAATTAAAGGGCTTTTTATGTGCCGTGTGCCTGCCATAATTTAAATCTTATAGTTAGTGATGGAGCACATTCATCAGTACAGGCAGTGTCGTTTACTGACCGGTTTCAGCAGCTTTCTGAGTTTGATAAGACCTTTGGATTTTTATCAAATATTAAAGTCTTGAGTGATGTTGCAGAAGACACACTGCTGCAACACTGCAAGGCTCTGAAAGAACAACTGACTGACAGAATAAGTGGCCACTGTGATATTGATGACTCTGACCTTTGACACTAACTTAAAAGCCTTTCTCGAATGAGATTGATAATGAATCATCACCACTGACTGTGATAAATTTCCTTATTCGCAACCACTTGCAAGACATATATATAAATACTTATGTTTCACTACGCATTTATTTGACTGCACCCATTATAGTCACTACTGCAGAACGCAGCTTTTCTAAGCTGAAACTCAAAGACATACCTGCATTCATCAATGAGTCAGGAGAGACTTTCAGGCTTAGCTGTGCTCTCAATTGAGCATGAAGTGGGATGAAGTGTATCACATGGCAGCCTCACTGAAGACTTTGTCCGGAAGAAAATTCGTAAGATCCTAGTAAAACTGTAGATTAGGTATGTGCTCATATTTCCTTTCCAGTAATCTTTTATAATGCTGTCAGGCAGTAATTTCAGGTAGTACTTTAGTGTGGCTTGTATGCTGTTTATTCACTTTTTTTGTTTGCGTACCTACAACAGGTAGGACCATGAGGATGGAACTAGCAGGATGTTAGGCAAAGGAGCAGATGGACTCATCGGGAGTGGCAGGACTTGGCAGCTGAAGGACTCGTGTGGAGCAGCAGGGTAGTGGCAGGACTTGTCGGGAGCAGAAGGACTAGGACAGTTGGGAGCAGCAGGACTCATCAGGGGCTAGGACAGAAGCGAAGGAATAACAGACAAGTGGCAGCAGTCAGAAGCTGAAGAGGTAAAAATGCACATGGAAGATGAATGCCACTTTGGTATTCACCCTTTTCTCTCTGGGTTTGAGTCTGCCTGTGTCAGACTTACTAATCCCCATTACTCTCTTGTGCATGGGTTTGAGTCTGCCTCAGGCTCAGTAATCCCCATGTCTTTGTATGTTTATTTGGGTTTGAGTCTGTCTGCCTCAGGCTCTGTAATCTCCATGGCTTTCTTTTGGGTTTGTTTGGGTTTGAGTCTGCCTCAGGCTCTGTAATCCCCATGGCTTTCCCTTGTATGTTGTCTGTAGTCTTTTCTGTGTCACATAGCTGTGTTGTGTACATCTGCAGTGTGACTGTTCTGCATGTCAATAATTGTGTGAATGTTAATGTTCAGTCTTGCTGTAGTGCAGTCTTTATCATGTGTCTCTCTGTGTGTCTGTGTGTGGGGGTCTGTGTGTCTCTCTGTGTGTGTGTCTCTGTGTGTGGGAGTCTGTGTGTGTCTCTGTGTGTGGGAGTCTATGTGTGTCTCTGTGTGTGGGAGTCTGTGTGTGTGGGAGTCTGTGTCTCTCTCTGTGTGGGAGTTTGTGTGTGTGTGTGTGTGTGTGTGTGTGTGTGTGTGTGTGTGTGTGTGTGTGTGTGTGTGTGTGTGTGTGTGTGTGTGTGTGAGAGAGAGTCTGTGTCTCTCTCTGTGTGGGAGTTTGTGTGTGTGTATGTGAGTCTGTCTCTCTCTCTCTCTGTGTGGGAGTCTGTCTCTCTCTCTCTCTCTGTGTGGGAGTCTGTCTGTCTGTCTCTCTCTCTCTGTGGGAGTCTGTCTCTCTCTCTCTCTCTGTGGAAGTCTGTCTCTCTCTCTCTCTGTGGAAGTCTGTCTCTCTCTCTCTCTCTGTCTCTCTGTGTGGGAGTCTCTCTCTCTGTGTGGGAGTCTGTCTCTTTCTTTCTCTGTGTGTGAGAGTCTGTCTCTCTGTCTTTGTGTACCTTTGTGGGACTGGCTATCTTGATGCGGTACAGAGGCTTGTCGTAATGTAACAACATTGCTACTAAATGCCAGTCAATGTGGGTGTCTTTGGGGAGTCAGTGTAGGTGTCTTTGTGTACCTCTTTGGGACTGGCTATCTTGATGCAGTACAGAGGCTTGTCATAATGTAACAACATTGCTACTAAATGCCAGCTGTAGCTCTTTATCTCATGGCACAAAATCTGGACAAAGCCACAGATAATGGGGTTTCAGCCCCAAAGATCTGGGCACATTTTAAATATTGCTCTTATAAACTGAAAATGTTACAATAAAAGGTCTTACCATGCATGTTCTGAAGGGTATATGAAGTTAAACTGAAATGCCTGTCATTTAATGAATTCAGTCATCAATGATTTGCCACAAAAAATCCAGAAAACTCTAAATTGAGGAACAGACCAAACAAGAGTCACATCTGGACATTCTTTGAAAATCTGGGCAGTTGAGTATGCAGTCAGTATCCGCATCTGTGAGTGGCTGTGGTACAGGGGTTTCATAATGTCACATTGGTACTCGATGCCAGTCAGTGTGTGCACCTGTGAGTTGCTACCTTGTCATGTGCACCTGTGAGTCGCTACCTTGCTGTGGTACAGGGGTTTATCAGGATTGTAACATTGGTACTAAATGCTAGTCAGTGTGTGCGCACCTGTGAATAGCTACCTTACTGTGGTACACGGGGTTGTCTTAATGCAACATTGGTATTAAGTGTCAGTCAATGTGTGTGCCTGTGATTAGCTACCGTACTGTAGTATAGAAGTTTATCGTAATGTAACCTTGGTACTAAATTCCAGTCTGTGGCTTGGCACATCAATTCTTAATAATCTGAATGTAGTGACACTAGTGGTTAAATGGTGCTGGATGAGCTTGACAGGGAAGGAGGTGCAATGGCAATGTGGTCACGCTTTATGTTCTTTTGAGTAGGGCCCCCAACGTGGACCTTGCTGGAGGCCCCCAAAATGCTAGCACCGGCCCTGCACAGAGGTATCTTGCAGAGAGACTGCAATGCATGGGGCACATGGAGGTTGCAGACTGCTTTGAGGCCTTACTCAGTCTCCTACAGACTTGGGTGAACATTGGCCTGCCTCCACGGGTATTGTAGGATCTGGTACTGATGGGCTTGCTGGACATCTGCGGGTCTAGCAACGTTGGAGCTACCTAATCGAGAGACCTAAACCTCATCTGTAATGTGGATGGTGCATGCTGGGGGACATGTGTGTCACCTGGAGGCTGCCCCAGCTCTGGAGTAGGCTTCCCATCTGAATGGGACAAAGCTTGTCTCTGACCCTATTTGTACATGGCCTGGACCAATACACGGGGAAATCAGGGGTATGCTACAGAACTGGTACCTGTGCCCCTGCTGGGCAGCTCGTGTTTGCTCTGCCAACTAGACACACAGTAAACAGTAAATGTGTGCTCCTGGGTAATTTATCATGTCATTTACAAATGGAAAAAAATTAACTAGGCTTAAAAAGCCCTCCTAGGGCCCATAACCTAATTGACTGTGAACCTATATCTCACTGTGATCAAATAAATGAAAAAAAAACCACAGAATGCAAAGCACTGCAACCTCCTCAATGCTTTTTAACTGTGATGTTGCTGAATAGTTTTGCTTCGTCCTTTGTGTTTGATTTGATGGATTAATGTCAGTCAATGAAACCAGACATTACAGTTTCATACTTTTAATTATTTAGGAAATGTGTGCTGATGGACTGCCTACTGTATGTGCTGCCTCTGTCACTCTCTCTCTAACGCTATGTTGTCTCTCATATGCAAGGATGCATACAGATGTACACAAATATATGTTAACACATACACAAACGCAGGTTACCTTTTACTATTTTTTTTTAAATTGTATGCTCACTAAACATCAAAGCTGCATTTAGCAAGTGGGAAATGGGGTCCATTTATTTTGTTCCCGTATGAGCTTCGTGACAACTTAATATGCTATTGTGAAGCTGAGGACTTCTTTTTTTACTGGGCATTAACAGCAAATTGACATCCTACTGGAGAATGCTCATCCAGGTCACCATTCTGACAACTCAGCTGACACGGTGAATGCATGCCATTAGGATATTATCATGGAAGCTAATCCACCACACCGAACTTTTATTGAAACACTGTCCTAACACACTGAGGCTCACCATCCAGAAATTTCGTACATCAATGACACTAGGATTAACCATATAACATCCTCTAAGATGAAACAAAGCTGCATAAAGGGGGCTACAGGGTGGAATGCCACAATGAAGGCAAGGGCACTTTAATAATCTATGGTTATGGTGAGTACCTCAAACAACTGTACCCTGCCTTTACAGTAACGGACAGGAAATATACCAAGATATGCACTGAAAATTCAGGGGATGGTTTCCTTGAATAACTACTAAAATAAACTGAGGTTCAGGTAAATGCGTACAGTGAAGACAAAACAGCAACCTCTCACATGGCTGTGGCACTAGCCTATACTGCTCTAGTGGAATGTTCCCTTAAAACTTGAAGAGGCTTCCATCCAGAACCATACCAAAACTGAGTATGTACAATGATCCAGAAAGAAAGTATCATCGTCTCACAAGAAAACCCATTGTTAGTTTTGGAAAGGTAAGCAAGCAACTGTCTTCTAAGATCTATACTACAAATAATTAATTCTCCTAAATCCACAGAGGAAAGAAAGATGATGATCTGAATCTTGTTTCAAATAATACCAAAAATGCTATGCATAAAAGAAGGATCCAATAAACTGCCACTGTCTGCTAATGAAAAGGAAAACGGTGCACGGCTCACAAAATTTAACAACCAGCAAATCTGAAATGTTCCTCAGTAATAAAATATACAGCATAAGAATGGTAAATAAGTCAAGAACTTACAGTTTACACTACTTCAGAACGAAGCAATGCAAGGTTTCCTGAACAAAGTTCAAGTCCAAAGATGATACAGAAACTATTTGTCAAGAAAGTTGGAGGATGAAGTTATAAATTCTCCTGAAGATGCAATTTAAGATTAGGCCTAAGGGAGAGTTCTACGAGGGCACACAGACTGAGGCAAACAATGCATCTCCAACAGAAAAGAAGGCAAGATCCATTAGAAATTTTTTCTGAAAGGTAACTCAGGAGTTATGGGAGTTTAAGTTCTACTGATAGAATGATATTTGGCTGCTGCCTGGGTCAGAAAGAATCAGCTAAGCTTTCTTTTTTTTTTTTTAGTCTTTTTTGCAAAACTCTTTGAACCAAGAAAATGGAAAGACATGCATAAAGCAATGTTTCTCAAGATTTTGGCATGGTAGTGCAGATTCCTGTCTGAAACTTGGGTTTGATAAAGAAGTACTACACAAGGATATACTTTTTAATACAGTATTATTTTCCATTCATATAGAACAATTTGCTGTGAAAAGAAGGTAGTCAGATACAATGTAGTTTAACTGGCAAGGTATACAGTACACTAGCCTTATTTGCTGATAACTTGTATATTAGACTAATCTTGAGGCTGATATCCCTAAATTATTTAAAAAACTCAGACATCTTCAGGTTTTCTCAAAGGTAAAATATTTAAGAAACTAAAATGAAAGCTACAACAATGAATTATATCACTTTGTAGTTCAACAATACTCATTTTATGGGGTCATGAAAATATGAGGACTTTGGGGAATCTGGATGAGAAATGACACAAGAGAGGCAGCTAGGGAAGTGTTGAAGGTTACTAAGCATAAGATCTTGTGGAAAATTAGAAAAGGTAAGATGCTGAATACGGATCTCAACAACAACAGTCAGTTCATAAACATGTATTTAGTCCTACTACTGTTACATGCAGGCAAATCCTATACTCTGGAGAGTAAACTATGATAAAGCAGAGACAGGGAGCTTAAGAAATTACTTTGGTAAAGGAAAAAGCAGTGAATACATGGAAAAAAGTGAATACAGCCCAAAAACCTAGGTGGGTTAAGAACATGCTAATCTTAAAAGATATTGTAAAGTTACAAAGTTAAGATTGTTGTACATGATGCAGTCTAAGAGATATTCCCCTAGAGGAAAAAAATAAGTGTCTACAAAACAGGGGCAGGAGATGGTAATGACAATTTGTGTTTTTGAATTCAACTGCAAAAGGAAGACAAACAATTTGATAGGTCACTGCTTATACTACAACCAAGAAATATTTAGGATCTCCAAGATTCATGGAGTGGATAAAGCCAGTCATCCCTAATGGTACTCTATGGGATATTAGGGACAGACAGACAAAGGGAGTTTATAGCGAGTGAGTACTGATATGAATTAAATAAGAAACTTTGCTGCATAATCTAAAGGAAATTATGGAGATGGATCAGATAAAAGCCACCTTTAAAGTTGCAGATAGAGATGGTCTTATAATTTTTGGGTTTAATAGGGGAATATAGGCAAATGGAAACATAATTCACTGAGGGGGAACGAGGCCCAAGGGTTAATCAGATTTTTAACTGAGCCAAGAAATGCAAGAGGGCAGTAACAAAGAGTTATTAGTAGAGGTTATAAAATTCAGCATGACAACTATCTGGGACTAGTAGATACAATAAGGGAATTGGAAATAATATATTCAAAAACACTGTTTAGAAATAGGTGAAGCCCTAAATAAACTCCTTGATCAGCATGTTTTAGAATATTTGGTTGGAAGTACCTTCCATGTATTTTATACTCCATCCAGGTTGAAAAGTATGCTCTCTAATATTAGTTTCTAGCAGGTGTTCGAGATGTTATGGAAAGGAAGAAGGCAACTGGGAACATATTACTTGGCTGCCTCAAGATAAATAGAATCAAGCAAAGAGTACAATCTATTTTATAAGATGTGGGTGGAATCCAGACTGCACTGACAAAACATATATTTTTTACTATTGTTGGTGGCGGGTTTGAAAATCTCTACAGAAAGGAAGATTCTCCTTTTCCTGCTCTTTGTGGCAGCTAAGAAATCTCCTAGAAGAAAATGTTAATGAAAAGAAGAAAGTGACATGAAAGAGACAATGAGTATCGTACTAGAAATTTGACAAGCAGAATTAAGGACATTGAAAAGAAATAAAGGAAAGGATATTACTAGCAAGGGAATCTGTGAGACCACACTGGCAGTGCTACGTATGAAGTAGACTAATGCATGATGTAGAAGTAAAGAGATTTTATTTGTTAACAAGGTAATGATTAGATAACTTGATGTAATGTTTTATAACAGAATTATACACCTGAAACAGGCTTTGCTATATCTTATAAACACTGGAACTGGGCTAGTCTGTAATGTATAATAAAAAAAGCCGGGAAGTGGAGTTAAATTATACTGAGTAAACAGACAAAGTGCCAGTGAATCATTTTGTCTGAATCATGCATAAAGACTGCACTGTTTGCACCGATTTCTAAAGATCTCTTACAGACGAGGCTAGAACAAAATAAAAAAGCAATATTTTTGGGGGTGACAGGGGACACTTGGATATGTAAGCATTCTCAGAAAAGGCAAACTATTCCCTGAGCAGCTAAACCCCTAGCACCAGCTGCTACACGACTCTTAAGAACTGTCTGGATCAGCCTCCCTACCAAAATACTGTCTACGTCAGTGATGGCTGTAACTGGAAATATGTCAATGGTAGTTCCTTGCATGGTTATCTTAAAATACAGTAGAAGTTTGTGTCACCTTACTAATCTATGCATTACACGATTGCAAACTCAGTGTTTATTTGGAACAATCATGCAAGAAGACTGCTTTTTGATGCACTCTGCTAAAAGTCCTGACATCAGTTCTGTTAAAGTGATATATATCCTCACATACACAGATCATCAAGTTTAAGTTTCCTGCACTGTGCACTACAGGTAAGTCTCAGGCATTTGTCATGAGCTAAGCTACCATGTGAAACTTCCTCATGTACAGCCTGACACTTGACACCATGAGAATCAAGACCAAATATGGACAAACAGCAGCAAAATGTTCTTAGTAAAAGCAATAGCAAATAGAACAGATTTGCTTAGATGTGATATAAAATAATAGTATAATAATATTTAAGCCAGACAGGTTAGAGATTCTCCATACTCTTGTTTGTGTATGTAGAAAAATGTACCACTGTAGCCACTTATTAGCTGCAATAAAATATGTTTTTCAAAGTCTTCAAAAACCCTGAAGAGTGTATACCTAGCTGAAAGAAACACAACCTTCCTTTGGATATATAGGAAGTTTATTTTAACACTATACTAGGATTGTTAGCACTGTGCACTGTATAACTTGGTTTCACCTTCCGTCATCTTTTCACTATGAAACCAAAGTCAGCAAAGTGAAAACTAAACTACTACATACACTGTTCATACTCAATAAAGTACTTTCAAGATGCTTTCAAACATCAGTTATTTATGAAGTTTAGCTCCTTAAAGTGTTCCTAGCTGGTAATGCCATGGCAGGGCTAGCCACTTGATGGTGTAAAGTATGGCTCTAGGTCATTCAGTCATGTTGACTAATGTCACAAAAATGGGCATGAGTAGTTACCGGTGATAAGTGGGTCAATGACCCGGCCTACTCTGATCCACGCCAGGGACCCATGCTAACTGTGGGAGGGGTATATGTGCCCTATTGGCCAGTGTGTGCCCGCCATAAAGCCCAGCAGCCCTGGGTCAATAAGGTACTGGCTGGCTGGTGTCTAGTTGCCCAGCCTGGATTACCTGGGATAGCCCTGTTGAGTGAAAGCTGGACATAAAACCAACCATCCTGCCAAACATGGACTGAGAATTGCTACACTTAATGTAGGTTCACTGACAGGACGCAGCTTGGAAGTGGATGACATGATGATACGGAGGAGGCTGGACATCCTATGTATCCAAGAGACGAGATGGAAGGGCAGTACAGCAAAGCCACTGGGCTTGGGATCCAGAGTCTACTACTAAGGTGGAGGGCAGGCTAGAAATGGTGTAGGAACTGTGGTGAGAGAGAGAGGCTTCAGAAGGCAGTAAGGGATATCATCATTATTAATGACAGACTCATGGCAGTCAGGCTCCAGTGTAATGATAGGGCAGTATTCATAATCTCAGCCTATGCCCCACAGCAGGGTTGTGATAGTGAGGAAAAGTGTGCATTCAGACAGCAGTTGCAGGACTTACTAGATAAAGCAGGACAACATGAATTGGTGTTGATAATGGGTGACTTGAATGCACATAATGGGACAGACAGAACAGAATATGAGAATATGCCTGGGACCACATGGGTGGGGCAACAGGAATAAAGAAGGAGAAGCCATTCCAGACTTCTGTCTGAGAAATGGTTTGATAGTAGCCAACACATGGTTCAGAAAGACAGTCACAAGATCACATACAAGAGTAGTCAACATGCAACTCAGGTAGACTTCCTTCTAGTAAGGAGAATCTCCGGGGCAGAATCCATGATTGCAAAGTCATCCCCAATGAAACAGTCGGCCCACAGCATAAACCACTAGTTGCCACAATCAACTGTAAGCAGTGGTCAGAGAAGGCTCTAAGGTCAACAGAGACCAGGCTGAAGACCTGGAAGTGGACTGGATAGAAAGTACAACAGTTCAAGGAATTGCTCACGGCTCTAGCACTCCAAGAAGGGGAGGAAATAGGTGGAGTTGAAGAAGAATGGCAGCGCCTAAAACAGCATGTGTTAGGACGACAGAAAAGATATGTGGCCGAGCCAGGTATGGAAATAAGGTACATAAAGAAAGCTGTTGGTAAAATGCAGAAGTCCAGGAAGTCATCAAAAGAAAAAAAGGAGTGCAGGAAGAAGTGGGAGACAGAAAATACTGACCAGGCTAGGAAGGACTACTGGTTGGCTAAGAAAGAAGTTGCAATAGCAAGGAATAGGGCATCAGAGGCACTGTACCAACTTCTGGAAAGTGACTCAAATAAGGGGCACAAAGAAACTATATCAGGTTGCAAGGCAAAGACAGAAAGATAAAGAAAATAGTCAGACACCCTTCATAAGTGATGCCAGCAACAACCTTCTCACCAGCCCAGAGGACATCAAAGGCATACAGAAGGAGTATTCCAATCAGCTTCTGAATGAAGAAAACTCTACAGAAACTGTACTAACCCAGAAACAACCTACGCTGAAAGAAGAAGAGGAGCCCACCCTAGACGAAGTAAGAACAGCACTAAGGAAGATGAAGTCAGGGAAAGCATCAGGTTCAGATGAGGTGACAGCAGATATGATAAAGATGCTGGGTGAGATAGGGGAGAAATGGCTCCTGAGGGTACTAATAGCAGTGTGAAGAAAAAGGCATATCCCAGATGACTGGAGAATAAGCATACTCATGCCAGTGTACAAGAACAAAGGGGACATCCACAACTGTGGGCAGTACAGAGCATTCAAACCCTTATCACACTGCATAAAAGTTCTGGAGAGGGTGATTGATAAACGGATATGCAGAGTAGAAGAATGTAAGATGGGAGATGAGCAGTTTGGATTCAGATCAGGATGCAGCACAACTGACCCAATATTTGTATTGAGACAGATACTTAAGAAATTAGAGATGAGGAGACAGTCCAACTGGGCATTCCTAGACATGGAGAAAGCATATGGCAAGGTCCCAAGAAAGTTGACCTGACCAGTACTGCGGTGGTTTGAAGTCACAGAAACATTAGTAGAATTAGTGCAGGCTATGTACAAGGACCCAATGACTCAAGTACGAACAGTGTTCAGCCTCACAGAGGGGTTCCAAGTGGGACTGGGTGTACATCAGGGTTCAGCTCTGAGCCCACTGCTGTTCATACTGGTGATGGATTACATTAGCAAATAGGCTGGAGGGGATGGATCAACAAAGCTGCTGTATGCAGATGATGTGGCAGTACAGTCAGACTCTGAGCTAGAACTTCAGCAAAGGATAGGAGAATGGAATGCAAATCTGAAGGCACATGGGATGAAACTAAGCACAGACAAGACGGTGGTAATGGCAGCAAACTGGGAAAATCAGAAGAAGCTGAGAATAGAGACAGAAGGGAAGATAGTGAAACAGGTAAACAGCTTCAAGTATCTGGGAATGGTTGTTGAGGAGAAGGGTAGTCTGAATGAAGAGGTCAAAGCTAGAATCAGAGGGCCTGCAGTCAACTGGCATAGAGTATCAGGTGAAGTCTATGACAGAAGAATGCCAAAAAAGCTGAAAAGTAAGGTGTACAAGACAGTGGTGCGACCAGTACTACTGTATGGTACAGAAACCTGGGCAGTAAAGGCAGAACAGTTAAAGAAGCTAGAGGTGATGGGAATGAAGTGCCTGAGAAAGGTGGTAGGATACACACTGTGGGACAGACAAGGAAATGAGGACATAAGAGCACAAGCCAAAGTAGCTCCAATTGCAGAAAAGATCAAAGAGAACAGATTACAGTGGTTTGGGCACATGTGTAGAAAAGCAAAAGACAATCTGGTGAGGAAGATTTGGGACAGACAGGAAGAAGGTAAGAGGAAGCAAGGACGTCCAGCAAAGAGGTGGATGGATTGTGTGAAAGAAGATCTGCGAGAGTCAGGCATGAGTGTTGAAGAAGGCAGGAGTGTGGCACTGAACTGAGAGAACTGGGGACAGTTAACATGATACCCCGACCCCATGTTAAAAAATGGAAAAAAGGGTTGATGATGAACGCCATGGGAAGTAAATCACCACAGACGCTTCTTAGATAAGTATATTAATATTCATTTCTTTAATAAAGTCTTCAACAAAAGAGTATTTTAATGACAGAATATGACTTCTTTAACAAAGGATAGAAATGTTTATTGTCACAAAGACAATACGTTTTTATTCCTTCTTCTGATCTTCTATATCCCTATAAAACAAGCTGATAACCATCCTATCCAAAAAAAAAAAAAAAGCATACACAGACAGATCAGTGACTGTCTAGCATAGTAACATATATCAAAAAGCACTGCAAACATATGAGTGTATGTATAAAGATGTTAAGAAATGTCGAGAGGGAGGCAGGTGTGAAATTCAAGCTTATTCGAGCACAAAAAATAAAAACATATCTCTAATGCATACCTCTCAACCTCACTGCTCATAAATCTTGGGTGAAGTTAAAAGTAATGGAATTTGCAAAATGTCTGCACACCCATCAAAAGCTTGTTTTCTACTCTCCCATTGTGAAAATCGAAACTGAAAAATAACAGCCAGTTGTTTTCCTTTCGGCTTTTCCCGGTTAAGGGTCGCCACAGCGGAACTCTGGTCCGCTAATGATTGGCAGTAAGTTTTTACGGTGCCGAGGTGCCAGCCCGACACCCAACCTTCAATGAAGGCACACCCATTCACATGTCTTTCAAATGCCACTCGACCACGGGGAGGACATGCAGACTCCACACAGAAGGCGCTCCAGCCGAGAATCAAACGGGAGAACCTCTTGCTGTGAGGCGACAATGCTACCGCTGTACCACCGTGGCTGTAAACTACTTTGGGTAAAATTCAGTTAATGACTACTAAGTACACTGCCTATATGCCAGCAACATAGAAATTTAGAGAACCAGAAAGAAAATCAACCCAAAAAGATGAAGAGAAATCACTGCCTGGGAAGAATCCTGCAGCTGTTTAGCAAAAAACATTTCAAGCTTCAGTTTTGCTACAAGAAATGGCTTCCAGTAATTTGAAGCAAAAAATAAATCAAATGTACTCAGAGATGATTAAAATACATCAAACATTGAAGGAATATATAAATTCAAATAACAAAAGGCTGGAAAAATATAAGAAGCCTTAAGAAGTTACTTAGATGAACTAAAAAAAACTACAAAAATCAGAAGATGAAATGAAGAAAAAGCTGTCTGAGTATGATGCTTCTCAAGAAGAGATGTTTAAAAAAGTGGTGGAGTTAAAAGACACAGCGCACAGAAAAAAATCAGATTTTTTATACCAAAGAAATTGGAAGAAACACACTGTATTAACTTTATAAAATCACAAATAAGCAAATGGACTGGTATTCCACAGCAAAATCAGTTAAATGAAACAGGTTGACTGTTTGCTGTAAACCTGGCTATGAGAAAGAAGCCAAGACCTATATGCAATCACACCAGCAAAAATATTTGATTCTGACAAAACTGTGGAAAAAGGGAAAACTGGAGACAGCAGAGTGTTCATGGAAAATGATTATTCACTATATACCAGGCAGAAGAGAAGCAAATTTATCACAGCAATC
Organism: Protopterus annectens; assembly: GCF_019279795.1. Taxonomy (NCBI): domain Eukaryota; kingdom Metazoa; phylum Chordata; order Ceratodontiformes; family Protopteridae; genus Protopterus; species Protopterus annectens. The sequence goes on from NC_056737.1 coordinate 28,692,726, forward strand.
AAGGAATGTTGAGAGGTAGTTGTGATATTCAAGCTGCTGTATCCAGCTGTATTCAGAATATTTTTGTCCTGCGGGATCAAATGCATTTTGGTTGCAGAACAGGGTAAGGAGGTAATAAAAAGTTTATCTGACCAAGAGTGAGCCAAGAAACAAAAGCGGAGTTTGCTTCTCATTTTCCAGAAAATAAAGTTCAAACAGAGTCTTCTCCAGTGAAACATTTTCAGAAGTTCCAAAGGAGAATTCTTGAGAGACAAAAAAAAAAAAAAAAACACTGTAGCTAAATAGAATAAGAAGTATCTTGGAGTTGAACCAGAGTCTGGTGTTAGGACATGGAGATGAACAAGAAGAAACGAAGCAACACTGAAATTAGTGAATAAATAGGAGACTACAAAGTATCAGTCACATTTTAGGAATATAGCTTTGCAAGAAAAAGTTGTTGAGAAAGACTGGACTTTTGCTGATTGTTAAACTTGTATACCGGCTTTATGTCATTAATGTTTAGAAGGACAATAAAAAGGGGAAAAATAACTACGTAAAACAATTCTGATCTTATCAGTTTTTGTATAAAGCATTTCATTACATAAAGTGCATGGTATATTGTAGAGCAGTTCTGTACAGTGTGTATCACGGGTATTTTAAATGTGGGGGGTGTCTTTTCAGTGACTGCAGTGTGTGTTAAATATATGAAAGTAAACAAGTATTTTTTTTAATTGTAAGAAATATAGAACTTACAGTATACCAAGAAGAAACAGGTTGGACAGAAGCAAGATAACAATCTAAACTATTAATTATAGGCTATCATGATAAGTTAATATGTGTGATCTTGGGCTGCAGAGGTGAGGGTTGGTGTGTAAAAAGTACAACGATTACACTATATGTACAATTAAGATAATTTTTTTTATCTTTACAAGGGTGGGAGCCTAGATTAATGCCCTTGACCTAAGCTATAAACAGGTATTTTTTGTAAGTAGGTAGGCTTGATAAATAAGACAAAATGATGAAAGCAATTAAAAAATGCTGGTACCTTTTTCCATTAGCAAATGTACTCCTTGGGAGTCAGTAAGTCTGCAGCTTTATGCAGCTGTACAATCTGTCCTGAGTGAAATTTACAAATATTCATTCATATATCTGCAGAGTCATTAGTTGTTTTCTTTCTCATTGCTGACTACTTTTACATGAAGGTGAGCTATCTTTGGGTGCAAGCAGTTAATCTTAAGAGTTCTGGGCATGTTTTAGGAAATGCAAAATGTAAAGGTACAATGGAAAGTAGTTCAAAGAAAAATAAAGATGGAAATTATGAGAAAGGAATAGAAGATAGCAGCCTCCTCAGCAGCATGAATACAGAAATTTACCAGAAAAACATGCAATTCAGTATTACTGAAAGATAGCCTATGCTTTTTTCCCCTTTTGGGATAAAAGTGAAGTCTGAAAGCATACAAGCTATTATTCACATCTGGTAGGAGAATAGAGATAAGAAAACAACAGACACCAATCACTGTAAGTGAGAGCACTGGGTGTAATACACGCTTTAGCATGAATAATGTTAACTTTAGGTTAGGTAATGCCAGTGGGTACAGCTGTTGATTTGGGGTAATTATTCCTATCTGGAGGGTTACTGCGGTGGTGGTGCTGCGGTAGCGTTGTCGCCTCACAGTTAGACGTTGCCCGTTCGATTCTCAGTTACAGCGTCTTCTGTGTGGCGACATGTGTGAATGGGCGTTCCTTCGTTGAAGGTTGTGCGTTAGGCCCGGCAAGCCAGCACGTAAAAATCTACTGCCAATCATTAGCGGACCGGAGTTCCGCTGTGGCAACCCCTAACCGGGAAAAGCCGAAAGACACACACAAACATTCCTATCTGGAGGGTTAAACTTCATTTTTTGAAGATGTACATAGTTATGTGTGTTTATTCCAAGTTAATGGGTTATGGGTGTGATTTTAAAATGTATTTAGCTTTTTGTCTGAGGGTTTTCATTAAAACAAAAATTCTTGAAATGTGATATGGGCTCAAATAGAGATGAGAAAAAACAAATGTATAACATTAGTGTGTGCATGTAAGACAAAAGATGGAAATCCACACTCAAGAAAATTGTCATACATATTAAGTGTGGACAACAGTGTTATATTATAATGGTTACGCTATCCATACTTTCTTGGAACTTAATGGCCTTACAACATATAAAGATAAGAACATTGAATTCCATTAAGAAATTCAGAGTGCAAATAATACTACAGGAGACACATCTGGAAAGAAATAAGCATGTTAATTTGATAAAGAAAGGATTTCAGGACAGATATTCAGCAGACTATCAGGAACAAAGGAAAGGAGAGTAATTATACTGATTGATAGAGGCGCTTCAATAGTGACAGAAGAAGGAAAATGATGATAATAATGGTAGATTTATGGTAGTAATGGGCTACTGGCAAGGAAGGAAGGAGGAAGCTAGCAAATCTAGCATGTATTTATATTCCATACAAAAACTGCTACTATGGAGCTTAAACAATAATTTGGGAGGAATAATCAGCTTTCAGCAGGGAATATTACTTACAGATAGGTAATGGAACTTGATTTGTAACAGTGAGGATGTAGCTGGGGGAGCTAGAAGGGAAGATATAACTAAAGACGGTAGATTTCTGAAGAAATTTATGAAAATATTTGGTGTGGATGATGTGAATTCAATAGCAGGAATTCAGAGAGAAAGTACATATTATTCTCCTAAGTAGAATAAGTTAAACTAGACAGAAATTATATTTCACAGGAACATGTGCATTTAATTGAAAGCTTCAACACATTAAATAACTATTTCTGATCATGCACCAATAAAAACTCAGATAAAAATGCAGGGTAATGAAGTAAAAATGAGACACTGGCATTTTTACACCTACCTGTTAAAAAGAAGGGAATTTAAGGAATGGGAAGTAGAAATTATGCAAGAGTTATTAGGAAAGGTTGAAATTTCTTCTGAAGTTATAGATAGTGAGAGGGATAAAATGAAAATGGAGTTTAAAAATAGGGCAGAAAGAAAAGAAAATGAGATATGGTTAAGAAGTAATACAAATTATTTAGAAGGGGCTGATGTACTGTAGAATAAGAGGGGATCTCACAGAACAAGAAGAGGCGCAACTGCAGAGTGCTAGGGTTACCACCTGTCCCACTTTGCGAGGGACAGTCCCTCTTTGGGCGGCTGTGTCCTGACCAAAATATTAAAAATGGCAAATGTCCTGAGATTGTAGGACATAATTATGTCCCATATTTTATGTAATAGTTGCATAAAATAGTTATTTCTGTATCTAAAATACCTAAATGTTACAAGAAACAGGATAAGCAACTAAACTGCTACAAGAATAAGCTTTTAGTTAGGCAAAAAAGTAAAGTTCTATCCTTTGTACTGACTGTGGGTATGTGTCGGCCTGTAAAATCTAATGTGTGTCCCAAAAAATGTCCGACTATGGCCATTTGAAAAGGTGGCAACCCCACAGAGTGCTAAAGAGAAAATAAGGGAGTATCTGGATAAAATATATGATTTTAGAAAGATTGCTGTTAAGCAACTAGTTTTGATAATTTCAGTGACACAAACACAACTGAATGACTTAGGCAACTGAAAGTAGAAAGGGTTGTTGCAAAACTTAGGGAGCCTACAACAGGAAAAATGACCTGAGATATTGTAGGGGCATTAAAGATATTCTGGAAATGTTATGAAAATTTGTATAAAGCAGAGAAATGTGGAAATCAAGAAAGAGCACAAGTGGAAATATTTATGAAGGACTTGGGTATACCAAGGTTAGATGAAGATGAGGCTCAACATTTAACTTAAGGATGGAGAAGATGAAATAAAAATGATATCTAATCAATCTACAAGAAAGTCCCCAAGAAGAGATGGTATTCCTGTGGAAGTCTGGAATCTAGGAGGAAAGAAAGTGATAAAGATATGGAAAGTTTTGTATTTCAAAAGGAGGGGAGTCACCAACATCTTGGAAGAAAGCTGTGGTGACTGTAATACCTAAAGACAGTAATGACCCATTTGACCCAGTTTCATATACACCCATTTCAATTTTAAACCATGATTATAAAATGTGTATGTGTATACTAGCTAAAAGAATGGCAAAGTTGTTGCTAAAATTGATAGATATGGATCGATGTGGTTTTGCGAAGAGAATGCAAACATCTGATAACATTAAAAAACAATTATGATCCAGAGGGAAACAAAAATAAGAAAATATCACTGTTGTTGGTGGGTCTTGATACAGAGAAAGCATTCAACAGAGTAAGATGGGATTTCACGAGTAGGACAATAGAAGCATTTGTATTTCCTGACAAAATAATAAGGTTAATTAGGAGGATACATGAAAGTTCAGAGGCATGAATTAAAGTGGGAGGGTTCTTCTCTGCTAGGTTGTATTTGGAGACAGGAACCAGGCAGGGGTGTCCTCTTTTCAGTTTTCTTTCTTTATATTTAGAGCCAATGGCAAAGAAAATAAGGAACTGAGAAATTCAAGGATATAATTGTCATGGTACTCAATAATGTATTTACATACCATATATTTTGTACCTGATGAATCCAGAAAACATCATCTCAGTGTTGTGAAACATTTTGAAACAGTATCAAGTAATTTTGTGATATAAAATTAATGAAGATAAAACAAAAGCTATAATTATAAATGATGTACCTACACATGAATTGGTTCAGTAATACCCATATTTATGGGAGCAGGATAAAATGAAGTATTTAGGAGTATAGATTAAAAAGGTTTCTGTTATGGAAGCCAAGGATACATGGGAATAGACTAAGAGGATAATACAAAAACTGGGAAACTGGAAACTCTTTTTTATGGATATGAACTGCAAGACACAAGCAGTGAAAATGTTTTAGTTTCTTTAATTTTGTAAGAGTCAAGTGGGATAAACTGATCCTTCCAAAAGAACAAGGAGGTTTGGGATTACCTGATTTGAATTAATATTTTAGAGATAAACAGTCAAGACTCCTATACATAGCACAAATAGAAAGCTATAATTCAAAGTGGAAAGGGATGACAATGAAACTGGGGAGAAGCTCCATAAATAAAGAGAGAGTGGGATTTTGGATGCAGATCCTTAAAGAGAATAACAATTATTCAGAATATCATATTCATAAAGTAGCAGAAAGTATTCTAAGAACGAAGCCAACATGGGACTGGAGAAAGGAGATTCTACTTATAGGGATGACTGCAATTAGGGGTACACAGAACAGGAAAGAGGTGGCAGAAATTGCTGGGGGAAAATGACAAATGAACCAAGGTACTGGGAGCAAATAATCAAAGAGGGAAATGTAATAGAATGGAAAGAGGCCAAGAATACATTTGAGCTGCAGGCTAGAGACTACCTTCCCTATGCAGGATCAACAGAGTACAGGAAAACATATAGGGATTGGGAATCCTAAGTGAAATACCTGCTCTTATAGAGTTTTTAGTTGAATCTTGGAGAGAAGCTGTTTTTAAAAAAGGATAATTAGTTAAAGCATATAAAACACTGCATGACAACTACAAGAATCAATCAGAGGTTTAGATAAGCTTGAGAAGACAGAGCGTTTGAAAAGTCAATACAAGGAAACAATGGGATAACATATGTATGGCTCCCCAAGTTGGTAAAGTCCAGAAAGTTTACGATTTTTGCTCTGATGTATTTTGCACAGGGATTTTTACTTGTTAGAGGTGTGATAGGGAAGAAAGAGGTAAGTGGGAACATAGGATTTGGGAATGTAATGATTTGGCAGATTTTAAAAATTACCTACTGAATACTCTGTCACAAATAATGGGTGAACAATTGGATGTCAGTAAGAAAATATTCTTTTTAGCTGGGACACTGGATCTGAATTGCCTAGTCATAGTAACACCAGTCCTTGTTACGTTTAATTCTTTTTTCTGCCAAAAAGCAATTACTAGCAGATAGAAATCAAACTCTAAACCAACTATATTTGAAGTACTGAATATTATAAAACAGGTAAAAGAACTGGAAGAGGGATCTTTATAAACTGGATGGTGCAAATTACATGAAAATAAATGAAAATTGTGTGAACAATACATGCAGAATAATACTCAGGAGGAGTAGTGAGGTTTAAGGGAAGGCAGGAATTGAGCAAATTATGTAATGTTGAACTGATGATAATTATAAAGAAAGAAAAGATATGTGTGTGCAATGTATATGTATATACAAGGAAAAAATGTTAATATGGTTTGTTTTCTTTTCTGTTAATGTATGTTTGCTATGCCTTGACTGATAATTTAATAACAGTATTAAAATAATGGGGAATCAAGAGCCCAAAATCAGGGACAACTTTTAATTGTCCAAACCAAAAAAATTAATAGAACAGGTTTTGTAGAAACATGCATTGTCTGAATAAGTATGAAACTCTAATGTCTGGTGTTTCTGACTGACTCTAGTCATCATCAATTTACCAGAAGATCAAGCACTGACACAAAATCACAGACAGTTGAGAGGTATGTTCTTATGTGGGGAGTAAGCCCTCTAACACACTGATGGATTCCACAGTGTGTGGGTGGGGGATTTGATCAACAGGGCTTATATGTTGGAGGGTGTAAAAAGTTTGCCCAGCTTCAACAGCATTGCTCACTTGTCAGGCTCCTGCCATGATCTCGTGACCACCAGCTGGAGTAGCTTTTCAGTCAGGGGAACCACCTAGGAAGTAGATGCTCTCATTCTGTAAGGCTAAAATAATACCTTATCCTCCTGAAGGTGGGTGGGTGTTGGTGTATGTCAGCCAGGATCCCCTCTGGAGGATCAATGACAAGAGTTTCCAAAGGAAAGGTCCTCTTGGGGAACTATGGAGTGCCTTCTTTATCTTCCAAACTGGTATATGATATTGATGACTCCAAGTGGGAGTCAATGTGTTTCTCCTTACACACCCTCTTCTTCAGCGTTCACGTGATGAGTCTCCTGAAGCATCAGAAGGTTGCATCTGCTCCTGAGCAAGTAATCTGAGATTAATGGAGTGATACTGACCTGTGGACTTCAAAGCAGAACAAGCAAAGTTTAATATGGGTCCAAGGGAGGAACCCAGACCAGTGGTGGCTCTGTGCACACTTGGTCTTGGGAGATATGAACTTCCATAACACCTGGAGGGTAAGCCTACATCCAGTGGATCAGACAAACCCATTTCTGCAACAAATCCACCTCTCCCTTGGAAGTGATGGAAGATTCCTGCAGAGGGATACCCAAAACCATGAAAGAAGCCAGCTCTGATGACAGAATCGGAGCAGAGGAGTCAAAGGCTGACATCCCCGACATCACCAACAGCACCAAGGGTCTTGGCATTGATGGTGGGTTAGAAGGTGTGAAACTGACACCATGAATCTGAGACTCAAACAGATCCAACAAAGCTGGAATTGAATGAATTGGATCCAAAGGTCCCAGAGCCAGTAAAACATAGTGCATCTGTCTGTGCAACACAGGACCTGGGAGGCAAAACAGTTCCTAAGAAGTAGTAGTAAAAAGCTGGACTACTGACGGAATCCAGATAGAGGTGAAGAGTACAAATCTTACTGCATTCAGAGCTAAAGGGGATGGAATGACCTACATTTCGGTTTGGTTCTTGAGAAACTTCTGCATAAGGTGACTGAGGTCTACTTCAGAGGTTCTTCTGTGTTTTTTTTTTCTGCCTTTTTTGGCATTTGAACCTCTCGATCTGGTGGAAAGAGTCCCTTGATTATAAGCTTATTCTGCCAAGCCACTAATGCTCTGGGCCCAAAGAAAGAGCAAATCTTACAAGAAGGAGAGACATGCGAAACAACATGGCATACTACACAAAGGTCAATAACATCCTGTGTGTGTGTGTGTGTGTGTGTGTGTGTGTGTGTGTGTGGAGTGGGGGGTGGGATTTCATGACTGCATTTTGAACATTTTTTTAAAACAGGTTTGTTTTTACATGCTTAGGCACTATAAGGGAATCCTAGAAGAACACTGTTAACACAGTTAGCAGAAATCAGTGACCATACTGCAGAAAATCACAACACGAATACCTGTATCCCTAACCAGACTATAAATATAACTGTGATGGTCCCTACTCTGTCCCAGTAATCAAGGAGCCTCAAATCTCACCACTGACACTGGTAAGGGACGGCCACTCAGAAAAAATTGGATTCACACAGTATTTTCAGATGCAGCTCTGTACACCAAGCACAATTTCCCTTAAGAGCACACAGGCAGCACACTCCAGACCTGAGACTGGACTTTCTCTGTCCAGGCTGAAACAAGACTCCACAATCCACACAGTTTATTAGGGGAATAAGCGATTTTCTCCCAAACAGTTAATTTATCAGGAACTTTTGGAGCTTTGTGTCCCTATTCCATGTAACTAACACTAACACACACACACAAACACAAACACACACGCACACACACACGCACACACGCACACACACACACACACACACACACACACACACACACACAGTGCTTCTGCGAGAGTTCCATTGTATCTCTCACTAATAACTAAAGAATCATTTCAGTTCTGGTTACAGAATGACATTACATCTGGTCACCTGACTCTGGTCCAATACACACCAAGAGCTTTGCTAAGATCTGTTGTAGCATCTAAAAGCTATAAAACAATTTCAAAAACTTCCACCCTTCCAGGGTAGCAATTAGTTCACCACTAAGGACAATACAGTAAGATCCATAGTCCTGGTTTTCCCAGACATTTTTATCTCTAGCTGCAATTACACCTGTAACATAAAATCTTTACAGTCTAAACCAACCCATTTAATTTTCAATCTATTTTTCAAAATTAGCTGGACTGAGATTAACCTCTTCCCTTCCAGAATTCTCTGTTAAAACATATACATTTAATCAGTTATAATAATACTGTCTGACATACATGTACATCTCTTTTCTGTCCAGCAGGACCTACCGTTGATGCATTTTTTAACACAAGCAACTTCACAAGTACATTTTTAACACAAGCATCTGTACAATTCAGTGTGAAAGTCAAATGACATAAATTTGTTTACAAAACTCCAGCTAGCTCTGCTGGCATATGTTACACTTGCATTGCCATACTCTCCCTGTCACAGACGGCACTACCTCATATCATCACATCTCTCTCCCCTTTGAAGACTCAGGCTAGTTTTCCAAGTGACCCTGCAAAATGTTGCTCGAGAGAAATGGGCATGTATGGGAACACATTAACCTATACTCAGTCTTGACAGCCCATCTGGATTTGCATTGCTGTCCCCAAACACAGTGCTGCACTATAATGTCATATACCTGCAACCCTAGTCTCCACCTTAATAACTTGGCATTTTGATGGCTGACATGATGTAGCCATGTTAAGGGATTGTGGTCTGTAACCACAGTGAATTTCCTCCCACACAGATATGGCTGAAGTTTCTGCAGTGCCCATATTAAGGAAAGATAATCTTTTTCTACAGCTGCATAAGACTCCTTCCTAGGTTGGAGTCTACTGCTGAGATATACAGCTGGGTGCTCTTCTCCCTTTGTGGAAACCTGGCTAAGTACAGCCCCCACACCATGGTTTGAAGCATCCATTTGGACAACAAATTATTTGCTGTAATCTGGACTGGGTAACACAGGGGGTCCTCCCAAAGCCCATTTAAGCTTTTGAAATGCCTGCTTACAGGCTGGGGTCTCACTACCTTATCTGGCCTGTTTTTCCTTGTCAGGTCTGTGAGGGGTGCAGCTACTGTACTCTAATTAGGAACAAACTTTCTATAGTAGTCCTCTATCCCCAAGAATGACCTCACCTGCTTTTTGGTGATGGACTGGCCACACCTGAATAGCTTCCACTTTGGCAGGTTCTGCCCTGATCTTACCACTCCCCAATCTATGTCTCAGGTAGGATAACTTTGCCATACCCACCTGACACTTACTGGGCTTAATGGTGAACCCTGCCCTTTGCAGGACCTCCCTATCATGGTAAGGCTTCATCATATTAACATGGTGCAATTTGTGCCCGTTTCCTGCCTAGCAGGTTTACCATGTAATTAACATCACTGACCTTACTTACCACTGCCTGCAGCTTATTGTGTCTGACCGGAATGAACACCATAACCTGCTGTGCCACAGCATAGTCTCAGGCTTCAGCATTCCTGTCATATCTGACCTTTTTCCTGCTGTTGGGCCCCTGCCAGGTTCTCCTGGGCCAAGCTCCCTAAGACTTGTTCTGAGGTTTAAGACATATGCCACAACAGACTCCTTGTGGGATTCACACACACCCTCCCACTCATCACAAATCAAATCTAATCTACTACCACCACGATATATGTCTTCCCTGTGGAACTTGGGCTACTCATAGGCCCCGCAATATCCATAGCTAGCCTCTGAAATGGCACCTCGATCACAGGCAGAGGCATCAAAGGAGCTGTGACCTTGTCCTCTGCCTAGCCTACAGGTCCTGCAGTACCCTGTTACATCCCCTTGTAATCCCAGCCCAATAAAATTTCTGCATAATACTTCTCTTGATACTCTTTATGCCCATATGACTTGCAAAAGGAATGTCATGGGCTATGGCTAGAAGTGCAAGATGGTAGGCTCTGGGCAATACCAAATGCTGTATTACCTCACCCTCTAGCCTTCCCTCAGGGGTCCACACTCTATACAGTAACCCTTTGTTCCAGTATACAACCTCCCCTTTCCTTGTGAATCAGGTGCCTCCTTAGCTACTTCCCTCAAATCTCGTAAGGTAGGTTCTGAAAGCTGAGCCTGTCTCAACTCTACCTTTGTGACCCTTCCCAGCTCTCTTTCCACAGGAAGCCTGGTATCTTCTGACAGCGGTGCCTCACTGTCAAGCCTGGTTACTATCACTCACTTCTGTCCTTGGAAACCCTGTCCACTGGAACATTAGTACCTACCAGCAGCTGTGGCTCACTTTCAGGCTCACTGCTACAAAGTAGCTCCTTCCCTGAAATAGTTACATCACCCCCAGCTTCAGGTGTGGGGTCTGTCTGGGTTCCCCCCAGGCTATCAGACCCACATGCCTGTCTCCAAGCCTGAATGCATATAACTGCATGGACAAAAGGTACTGCATTATCAGAATCATTCCCTATCAAGACATCTGCAAGGATATTCTCAAACACACCTACCTGCTTGCTTCCCTTTCCACCCTGCTAGTCAAGGTGAACCCTGGCCAAAGGCATTTGGAGTGGGGTCCCTCCTAAAACTCTGACTGGAGTGGACTTCTCAATCAAGTACTGCTCCTCTTTAACTACTGCAGGCTTCACAATACTTATGTCACAGCCTGTCTCTCTCTCTTAGCAGTGGCCTGTCTTCCATCCACTGAGACAGGATACAAACAACTCTGGTGATAGTTTGGTACCCCTGTTGTCTCCAGACAACTTACCACTGCCATGTTGCTATTCCCACTTGCTGGCTCCCTCATTTTTTGTTCCCCACCTTGCTTCAGTGGACATTTGTATGCTACATGGCCCCTCTGGTTACATTTAAAACATCTAACCCTTGCTCCTGGCCATGTACTTGAACTAGTGGCTTCCCCTGTTATTGGTGGACCCTGTTGGGGTGGTTTAAGCTGCCCACCATGGGTTCCCTTATATCCATGTGCAGCACTGGGCATCCCCTTCTTGTGCAGTGGTGCCCTGCTTGCTAAGTAGAAATCCCCTTTTCTCTTCAGCTCATCTGCAGAGTTACACTCCCAGTCTGCCAACCAGATTCTCATGTCCTCAGGCAAAGTGCTAAGGGCTTGTTCTCTCACCAAAACATCTGACAGCCTTTTAAAAGTGGTGGCCTGACACGCACTCACCCACCTATGAAAATATGTGCTTAAGTTAGCAATATAATCACATACACTTTCATCTGCCTTGTGTCTATGCTCATGAAACGTTTTTCTGTAAGCTTCAGGTGTTAACTTAAAACATTCCAAAAAACACTGTTTAACTTTATCATAGTTTTAACAATCAGTATCAGACAATTTAGAAACAGCAGTTACAGCTTTACCATGGAATAAGGAGGTTGGGAACCGTACCCAGAGCTCTTGGTCAAAATTATACTGTTTAGATACTCTTTCAAATATATGAATAAAAGTATCAAAAATATTACCCTCTAAACTGTGGAAGAAATTTACTGACCTTTATTACGACTGGGGTTTGGTTATTCCCTCCCCCATTACCTCCATGACCCTGACAAAGAGTAAGCATCTCCTTCTCATGTTAGTGCTGTTTCTTCCTTTTGTACAGCCTCCAAACACTGGAGTCTCTCATTCTCTTCGACCTCCAAATGCCACAGTTTCTCTCTGCTGATTCTAGTTCCAAACACTTGGCCTCCAGTTCAAGTCTCTAACTCCAGATGGGTTTTTAAGTCTTCTGAGGAAAAGGTGAACTATCCAGTTTTGAAGGCTACAAATCCCTGTCACTATAGACTGGTTGTCTTCTTGGATGCTGGTCTGTGCTGCAGCTGCAATTAAGTGTGAAACTGTTTCCTGGTTAGTCACCTTGGCAAGCACCAGTCCTTTGGTTTCCCGCACTTTGGACAACTGTTTCTTTGTCAGCTTGCCATAATCTTCTGCTGACATATTTGCCTGCTTTCCCTGACTAAACTAAACTAACAAAAAATAAATAAAACTGTTGTGAAAATGAAACCCTGTATGTTTACCTTGTCACTGCCAAGAGTGCACACACCTTCAGTGACAACTGTCCACAGGCTACTCAATTAATAATCCACCCAGCTGCCACCAATATGTGATGGTCCCTACTCCAGGCCAGTAATAAAGAAGCCTCAATCCTCACCACTGACACTGGTGAGAGAGGGCTACCAGGAGCAAAAAATAGACTCAGTATTTTTAGATGCAGCTCTCTGCATGAAGCACACTTCTCGTTAAAAGCACACAGGAAGCACACTCCAGACCTGGGGATGGACTTGCTCTCTCCAGGCCCCAAAGAAGACTCCACAAAAACTATTTTGGAGCTCTGTGTGTCTGTTCCATGTAGCTGCAACACACAGACACAGACACACACACACAGACACACACAGACACACACACACACACACACACACACACACACACACACACACACACACACACACACACACACACACACACACACACCTGGGAAAGGCTGGCACAAATTTACCAGCTATGCTCCCTATGCCCAGACTATAAGGTAATTACGCTGCAACCAGTCAGCTACTCCAACGCTCTTACAAGGGTACCCAATTACACTTAGCAAAATTAATACTAATACAAATGGTAGAGTCTGACCAGTGCAGCAAGGCTTTAAGGAGTGGCCACAGTGTCATTAAAATAAGCATAAGTACTCTTAACTGAATATCTCCCCCTGTTCCAAGCAGGCGTGTAAAATGTCCACTCAACCTTTCCTTTGTAACTTCTTGGAGAATGTTCCCCACATAACTCACAGGATAGCCCCTATTTTCCAGCATATCTCCCAGGATGTTCATCTGTGTGATGAACTCTTCTTGTTCGGAAATCATCCTAGCCAGTCTAACCCCCTGTCCCTTTACCAATGCCTTCTTTTGATGTAGCTAGTGACAGCTATCAAAATGTAAAAGGCTATTTGAGAATGTGGGTTTCTGGAAGATGGTGGAGTTCAACTGTCGTTTGACAGGGTCTTTTTCAATGGTTATATCTAAGTAATGGACAGAAGATTCAGTAATCGAATGTATAAATGCTAAAAACTCAGTACTGTTGTCCAAATACTCTAAGAAATGGCTAATTTTCCCCTTATCTTCTACCCAAAAAATTATGATGTCATTAAGGAATTTGTCATAAACTGGCCAGTCTTTGGCAAAGGGACTGTTGTATATAAATTCCATTTCCCAGTATGCTAGTACAATGTTGGCAAAAATGGGGGCACATGCCGCCCCCCCTTGTCACACCTTGAACTTGTTTGAATAACTGATGCTCAAAAGTTATAATATTAGTGTCCAGAACAATTTCCATTAATGTTCTTAGTGTAAGAATACAGTTGTGACTGAGTGTTGAATAACTGGCAGAGATACTGGTAAAAACAGTCTATACCAGTTTCATGTGGCATCATTGAAAATAGATCTTTAATGTCAATTGTCATAAAGACAAGGTTGTCTTTGTACATCTTTTTGTTGATATTCGACAAGAAATCCCATGAATCTTTTAGTTTGTTTGTGTCTTTCGGCTTTTCACAGTGAGGGGTCGCCACAGCGGAACTCCGGTCCGCTAATGATTGGCAGTAGAGTTTTATGTGCTGTCTTGCCGGGCCTAATGCACAACCCTTCAACGAAGAAATGCCCATTCACGCATGTCGCCACACAGAAGACACTCTAACTGAGAATCGAACGAGCAACGTCTAACTGTGAGGCGACAGGGCAATTTAACAATACATCCTTTAGTTGACCATCTATGTATTTCGCTATAGGAAAAGTTTTTGATGCACGGGCATCAACAATGGGTCTCAGTGGAGGGTCTTCTAAATCTTTATGAATCTTGTGGATCCCAAATATTGTTGGTATTTGGGATTTCTTACAGACATAAGATGGTATTCTTCCAGTTTAATTTGCTGATTCATAAGCAGTTCTTCCAATACAATGTCAACTTTGTTGTAACAAATGTCTTTCTCATTTAAACTGATTTCCCTGTATGCATCCCCAAACAAATGGTTAAACATTTTGTTTGTGTATGTATCATAATTCATAATCTCAAGACCCTCGCCTCTATCTGGTTTCATGACCTGTATTTCCGAATTTTGAGAGATGTCTTTTAATAATGCCATCTCTGACTTACTTAGGTTGTTACCCTGTGTGTTGACCCCCTTTTTAAACAGATCTCTGATGTCTTTCCCACATATTTTTTTTTAAAATAGCCACAGTAGGATGTAAAGTGGGGTTAAATGTACTAGGTTTTCTTAGACAACCTTGTTCATACATGTTATAATTTAACCCTTTGACAAAATAAATCAAAATTCAACTTCCTAGTAAAAAGTTTCTGATCTATTAAAGTTTGGTCAAGGGAAGCTTTCTTGTCAAGTACAAAGGTTAAACCTTTTTGAAACAGTTTTGCTACCTGTTCATTAAATACAATGTTACTGTAATGATATACCTTAAAGTCTCCACGTTTGTTTTTCAAAATAACTACACTGTTGTCCTGGTCATTCACTGGAATCTATTCGCCCTCCCCCTCTAGTTGCGCCTGGAATGTGCAGGGTACTCGTAGTTGTAATTGTGGTTGTAATATGTCACTCCCTTCCCCTGGTTCCTCAGTCTCTCTGACCTCCTCGGTGGGGGGGGTTTCTCTAAAGGGTTTTGAATATTTCCATATTATCACCATTACTGTTGTTAGCTTCGGTCATATTAGCTGTAGTCACATCAATGTTAGCACCTGTCCTTTCCTGCCCTCTAGGTGGTAAAGGGTAGGCTCTATTCTCCCCGTATTCCTTTTCATCTCTCCTAAGCTTGTGTATTTTTCTTTCTTTCATATCTATCATTGCAGTATCAATTTTCTTAAACATTATAAAATAATCAACTTTTTTAAACTCAAACAGTAAATCCCTTTTAATACTTTCATCTACAGCATTAATTGTGTTCAGTAAATCAGCCATTTTATGTTCATTGTCTCTAATGAGACATTTTAAAAGTTCACAGCCATTTTTGTTAAGTTCCAAAAGGTCCAGGTGTAGTAGAGAGTAGAGAGTCTCTTACCAGGCCAGTTGGAAACTTCCACAGTCTAAGGCCCTTTGGTATTCTTTCAGTCCTTACACACTCATTAAGACAGTTGTTCTCCAGTTGTAGTTTTTGATATTCTATGGTTATTTTCTCAAGGTTAGCCAGTTGTTCATTCAAAGTTCCAGTATTTTCTGCTGGAACCTGTTGAAATTCGTTTTTCCAGTCCTTTCCCCCTTCCAACCATTGTAGCAAACTGTTTCTACCATTGTAAGGGGCTCCCCACCCCTAACTTCCTGGATTTAACATCATGGGCATTGTCGTATGCAAATTTAGCGCTCCCGATTGGCTAGAATTCGCCATATGCAAACCTAGCATTCCTGACTGGCTAGAAGTCACTGACTGTATTTTTTGTGCTGGTGTGATATCAGAACTGTCTAAACTGCACAGAATTTCCACAGGGCTGTTGATTCCTTCTCCATTCGGGCCCGGATCACTCCTCATAGCCTGTGATGTTGAATTATATGCTTGTTTTATCCACCCGAACAACCAAATTTGTCACTGTATTATTTAAGGCTTGAATGGCTTGAGCCAAAGAAGAGTAAGTGAATCAATGTCCTCAGTTACCTCCATCCCAAACAACGAAGGTAAGGACACACCAACTAATAATCCATAGAAAAAAGAAGAACCGGGTCCAGATCCACTCAAAAATACTGTTTATTGAGCGCTTTCGTCTCTCTAATAGAAACTTCCTCAGAATGAAGTACACATTGCCCAACATCCCTTTTATATAAAACATATATCAATCACCGTGAAAATGTAGTAAATAGTAAATAGTAATAGTAAAATGTTTTAGAATATATATTTTGTTATGTTTTTATATTATGCCTTTATATTTTATGGCATTGTTGCTTTAAGAAATTTCACTATTTGTACAGGTGATTGTTATATGTTTTATATAAAAGGGATGTTGGGTAATGTGTACTTCATTCTGAGGACATTTCCATTAGAGGGACAAAAGTGCTCAATAAACAGTATTTTTGAGTGGATCTGGACTTCGGTTCTTCTTTTTTCTGTGGATTCATACACAACTGTACTAGGTCCTTCTTTAGTACTTTTAGGTTCATAGGTAGGTACTAGGCTATCTTGCCAAAGGCATTTATAAGCCTAGCCAGAATGTGTTGGCTTTCGCCACCCCCTTAGATTAGTTCCCTGTGCCTCTGTCCAGCAGAGCCACTGCAGTATGCAGTATTCCTTATCAAAGGGAAATATAAAAGCTGCTGTAAAGATGGGAGAATGAAGAAACTGAAGAACCCTAAAAAAAAATAAAACGTGAAGAATGGCCATGGACACTTCATCCAACTTGTAATGTTAGACACTTCATTCAGCTTGTAGTATTTAGTAAAATTATGTAGAGGAGGCCAAGCACCAACTTCCAAAACAGATCTAGCATCCAGACCCTTGAAAAAATATTACCAGAAAGGCTGCCTCACTGGAAGAATGGGTACAAACAGAAGAAAACTGCTTACCATGAATAAGACTAAAAAAAATAAATGGGATTAGAAATCTAAGAGGAGATGTTTTGCTTGGAAATAACCAAACCCAATTTCTTGGTATGAAAAGAAACAGCTGCTGACATTCTTCTAACATCTTTAGTTTTACTTTTATCCAGCTATTATATTTGCTGTCTATGCAAAGCTAAAGTATGAAGAATCCTTTCACCAGGGAAAAAAAGGAAGGTGAATGGACTGACTTAAGGACAAGTCACTGACCAACTTGGGCATAAAATTAAAGGGAGAACTGCCACAACAGCCTGGAGTTCAGAGACCTACTTAGAAGAAATACGAGCTACAAACAAAAGTCTTCCAAGTACAAGACTGCAAAGCAGAGAAAGCTGCAGGTTCAGAAGGAGGCTGAGTCAATTTTTACAGACAAAATTAAGGTCTTGAGAAGGTAGTATGAGCTTTCTCAGGGGCCTAATAATGTGAATGATGCCTTTTAGAAATTGTTTAACTTCAAACTTAGTGGAAACTGGTAGATCCAAGGCCAGATGAGCAAAAATGGCTGACTAATTAAATTTAACAGATAAATATGCCAAACCAGAATTGAGCAATTCATACAGATAAGAAAGAACAGTAGGCATACCCACAAAAAGGGGACCTGTTCATGTCTGAGACAACAATGAGAAAATATTTTCCGTTTAGCAACACAGGACTATCTAGTAGTAGGTTTTCTGGTCTCCTACAAAATCTGGAGCATGTCCACAGATAACTGGTGTTGAAAAGGAACCAAAATGAATGACAGAGCCCTGGTCCTGTTAGAGGAGATTCATCCTGTGAGGTGACATGTGATAATTGCCCCTGGCCAGATAAAACAGAAGGGGTAACCAATGCTGAATGGGCCAAAAAGGGAGTAACTAAGATTTTGGACATGATCTTGCTTAAGTCCTTGGACAACAAAGAACTGGGGGATAAGCATACAGGAACATCCCTTTCCAAGAAAAAGACATGGCATCTACTTTCTAAGCCAGAAGACTCGGCACCCTGGAGCAGAACCTAGGAAGTTTCCTGTTCATAGGGGGAGGCAAACAGATCTGCTTGAGAAGTAACTCACCGATGAATCATGTCTAGAAAAACGTCTTTGTGAAGCAACCATTCATGAGGATTTGCCCTGGACTAGTTTAGGCTGTCTGCTACAAGACTGTGCTCTAAAGGAATGTAAACTGCCTGAAAGATCAGACAATGGTGGATAGCAAATTCCAAAACAAGAAGATCTAGCCTACAAAGAAGGTATGACTTTGTGCTACCATCTTTATGTACATCTAACCATGGTGTTGGCTGTGTACACCTGGAGAGGACCTGGAACCCACAGGGAATGCAAGGCTTGAAGAATCAAAATCAGAGTCCTCATTTCTTTGATGTTGATGTGGTCCTCCAGTTGTTGAGGAGACCACAGTCTCTGGACCCTGATATTGTTGGAAGAAGCATCTGTATGCAGCTCCTGAGTCAGGTAAAGAGCCTGAAAAGGTAGGTCTGGATTCAGAGATATCTGATGAATCGACCAGAGAAATTCCTGCTTTAGATAATGCAAGAGATGAATGGGAAATTCCACAAGTTGACAATGTCGAAGCCAGATTATCTTTAGATACCACTGAAGCTTCCGCATGTGGAGCCTGGTGAAAGGATCCATAGGAATGGTGGACACCTTGCACCCCAGAGCCCTCAGAAACTTTCTTGCAGATACCAGTAGTACATGAAGAGAAGACTGGAAGAAAAGGAAGCGGAAGAAAAACCAACAAAGGTAAGGTCCAAATACTGCATCGCAGGAAAACGTGATCCTACAAAAGGAGTCAGAACAGACTTTTTGAGACTGAGGGTGAACCCCACATTTTGCAGCAGAAGCATGGTAAAGTCAAAATTCTGAAGAAGATGCCAGGAAGTGGCTTGAATAAGAAGGTTGTCCAGATAGGGAATATCTGGATACCATGGAGTTTGCAGTAAGCTATGACCAGAGCCAAACATTTGGTAAAGATTCTCAGAGACATAGAAAGACCAAAGGGCAAAACAGTGAACTGATAATGTGAGGAAGAAACAGAGAAAGTACAGTTGTGTACATTTACCATAAATGTAGATGTTTGAGTGTATTCATCGTTGCAGTCATCGCCTGTGGGTTATCCCTGCTGTGGTAGCCCTCAGCCGGCCTGAATACCAGAGTCAATGTTTTTCTGTGTCGGCTGCTGTCGCTTGTTGACTGACGTCAGGTCGTCAGTGCTATAAAGCAAGGCAGCCAATGCCACTACATTGTTTTTTATTGCCCTAACCAGTCAGAAGCCCAAGGAAATATGGTAAAGTGGTCCTGGTGGCTAAAAGCCACCATAAGAAGCTTATATCTCCCCCTAAGGAAAGAGGATATAAGGAGGGAGGGAAACCAGGACTGCGACAGTGAATACACTCAAACATCTACATTTATCTTAAGTGTACAAAACTTTACTATGTTCTTCGTGTTTCACTGTTGCAGCCATCACCTGTGGGAGTATTCCCAAAGCTGAGGAGAGGGGTGGAATGATTAGTTAGGGACCTAGGCATGGGTAAGCATGCCCTGCAGAACTGCAGAGGCAAACCCTGCCCTAGCCTTAGAGAAAAGAGATAGGTGGTAATGCTTTGTAAAGGTATGGACAGAGGTTCAGGTGGCAGCTTCCAAAATGTCCCTGGTGAGAACTCCTCTGGGGAATGCTGTGGAAGTGGAAGGCTGCCCTAGTGGAATCTGTATGAACAGACTTACGGGGTGGTTTCCCATGTAATCTGTAGCAGAAATGGATACAATGTGATATCCATTTGGAAATGGTCTGCTTGGAAATGGGCTTCCCCTCTGCCCCTGGGGCAAAGATGACAAGAAGTTGGCCTGTTTTCCTAAAGGGTTTAGTACAGTCCAGGTAGTATCTGAGCTGTCTGTGCATGTCTAGTGAGTGCAGAATTCTTTCCCCCTTGTTTTGAGGGTTAGGGAAGAAGATGGGTAGATGTATGGCCTGGTTGAGAGTCACATTAGATACCACCTTGGGCATAAAGAAGGGGTTAGTCCTCAGGGAGACCCACTATCTGCATGGAAAATGATGAAGGGCTCAATGGCCATCAGTGCCTGAAGTTCTGAAACCCTTCTCTCTGAGGTGATAGCTAGTAGAAAAGCCATCTTCCAGGAGAGGTATTTCAGTTCTGCTGAAGCAGCAGGTTCGAAGGGTGGTAAGGTTAATTTTTCCAAAACATAATTCAGGTCCCCGGCTGGCGTGGGTGGCCTTCTGGGAGGTCTGATATTAGAAGCCCCTCTGAGGAATTGTTTAATCAAAGAATGTGAGAACAGGGGCTGGTCTGTATCAAAATGAGCTGAAATGGCTGAGGAGTGGATTTTAATAGAAGAGAAGGAGAGGCCACTATTGAGTAACTCCACTAGATAGTCCAGGATAAGAGGGATGGAAGGTTGTGAGGAACTGCCCCCCCTGGACTGGCTCCAGGAGCAGAATCGTTTCCATTTCCCTGCGTAAGATTTTCTGGTGCTGGGCCTTCTGGCCTTTGTGATAATGTCTAGGACCTGTTTGCTTAACAGGGACCCCTTGTTTGCTTTTAGAGTATTAGCCATGCTGACAGTTTTGACAGTCTGCAAGTCTGGGTGCAGCATTCCCCCCTCCACCTGAGTCAAGAGGTCTGACATCACAGGAAGCTGCCTGGGAGGTTGTGATGTCAGGCTGTGCAGTAAGGGGTACCAATGCTCTCTGGGCCAATCTGGAGCAATGAGGATGGCCTTTGGTCTCTTCTCCTTTATTTTGATCAGTACCTTGGGAATAAGAGGCAGAGGAGGGAATGCTTATACAAAGAGGGAGTTCCAGGGGAAGGTCAAAGCATCCACCTTCCACGCTAGGTGGTGATACTCCCTGGTACAGAATTTTTTTAGCTGGTGGTTAAGTTGCGAACCAAAGAGATCCACCTCCGCAGCTCCCCACTCCTGAGTGACTTGCAAAAAGATTTTTCTGTGGAGCTGCCATTTGTGGGGGTCCAGTAAGTTTCTGCTTAAGTGGTCTGGCAGGGTGTTGTTGATCCCAGGTAGGTATTGGGCTATTAGGTGTAATCCCATGAAGGAGGCTGTCAGCCAGAGGTTCATGGCTAGCCTGCACAGAGGGTAAGATTGGGTCCCTCCCTGTTTGCTGATGTACCACATTATGGTGGTGTTGTCTGTTTTGATAAGTAGAACCCCTGGCCTGAGATGGGGTTTGAAGGATGTCAGAGCCTTTTGTACTGCCATCACTTCCTTCTGGTTGATGTGTAAGGGAAGGGTGCTGGGCATCCCAAAGACCTTGGGTGCACCTGCCTGCTAGGTGAGCACCCCAAGCAATGTCTGAGGTGTTGGTGGTGATGGTCTGCTCAATAGGCCCGAGCATGACGGGAAGACCCTTGCCCTTGGCACAGGCCCCTGCCCACCAGAGAAACTCGGCCCTTATACAGGGTATCAGAGGGTGAGATGTCTCTAGAGGCTAAGAGTGCTGTTACCAAAGGTTCTTTAGATACCACTGAAGTTTTCTCATGTGAAGCCTGGCCACAGGAATTAGAAGGATGCAAAGTGCCATGTGCCCCAAGGCTTGCAGGAACTTCCTCGCCATGAGGTCACTTCTGGAAGCCAGCTGCTTAAAGCAGAGAGGCAGGAAGCTCTGCTTTTCTGGGGACAGGAAGGTCATTTGGGATGCTGTGTCCAGCAGGGCTCCAAAAAAAATGATCCTCCTGGAGAGTGTTTGCTTTGATTTTTTCTTGTTGATGGTGAAACCTAAGGAAGTTAGGAGGGTTTTGACAAAGAGGAGGTCCTGGAGCAGCTTTTCTTTGCACTCTGCCTGAATGAGGCAGTCATCCAGATAAGGGTAAATCTGTGTATTTCTCTGTCTGCAAAATGCTATGGCCGGGGCTAAGCATTTGGTGAATATCCTGGGAGCAGTAGATAAGCCAAAGGGTAGAGCAAAGAATGAAAGTGTTGTGAGCCTGCTCTGAAGCGCAGGAATTTCCTGCAGGATTCCCTTATGAGGATGTGAAGGTAGGCATCTTTTAGGACTAGGGTCACTAACCAGGCATTTTCTGTCAGCAGAGGCAGCAGCTGCTGTAAAGTTTGCATTTTGAATTTAGGGACCGCTAGGGGAGGTGTTCAGAATAGATAGGTCCAGGATGGGGCATCAACTGCCCTCTTTTCTGGGAACAAGGAATAGTCTGGAATAAAAACCTTTGCCTGTTTGATATGCGGGAACAGGTTCTACTGCCCCCTGGGATATGAGAGTTTGGACTTGTTTCAATGCCTCTGCCCAGTGATTTGGAGGTAAGTCTGGGTACCCTCTTGGAATTGGGAGTTCGCTGAAAGAGAATTTGTATCCCTGAAAAATTATCTTTAAGACCCATCGGTCCTTTGTTACAAAAAGCCAATTTTCTTTGCAGAGGGAGAGCCTTCTTCCTAGCTTTTGGTGAGTGAAAGGAGGGCAGAGGGGGGGGGGGGTAGGGTGTCATTGAGAGTTTTTGCCATAGAAGGATGGTTTAGAACTCCGTGTCTTTGAGGTGGAAGTGGTTCACTGTTTGGTTCTCTGCTGTCCCTGGGATAAGGGCCTAAGTGGTCTGTCCCTGCGAAGCTTACCTTGCCCCTGTCTGCTAGATGCAGGAAAGGACCAGTGCTTTGAGGGGGAAATTCCTGCTGAACCTAAGAGGTTGAACCTGAAAGAAATCTTTTACTGTTTCCATATATTTTGCTTTGTCTTCCATCTTTTTAAGCACCTCTTTTGCTTTTACTCCAAACAAGTGGTACTTATCCAAGGGTGCATCAATTAATTTAGACTTGACATGATCAGGGAGAGGTTGTTCCTTCAACCATGCATGTCTCCTAATAACAGATCCTGACACTGCTGCCCGGCTAGAGGCTTCTAGGGCATCATATCCACAGTACAATGAGTGTTTGGCCACTTGACAAGTAGAGTGCAGTAAATCTGCTAACTCTTTCAAATTGGCATAGTCAGAAAATGTACAAATATTTTGCTTTAATAGTTCCAAAGTGTGCTGTTGATATTTTAACATATGGAACTGACAGTTGAGTGCTCTGATAGCTAAGGTTGCAGAGGTGTATACTTTTTTAACCCATCTGTCCAGAGCTCTGGAATCCTTGTCAGAAGGAATAGGATTCTTTGGAGAACTATCCTTAGCTCCTTTAGGTCCCTGTGTAATGACCTCCAGGGTCTGCAGCAGGATTTCTGTACAGGTATTTGTGAGAATCCGGTACTCTGTAATACCTGTCAGGTTTACTGGGAGCATGTGTAAGGGCGTCAGGGGCTAAGCTGGATTTATGGAAAACATCATCCACCACTTATAAGATAGGGGGTCTGTGCTGGGGCAGGTCTACAAACTCTCTTAGTCTTTTCTTAGACTGAGGGAAGTCCTGAGATTCCCAGTGGAAATGTTCCCTGAGGGTGTAAAGGGTTTCCCCAAAGGAAAGGTCTTCTGGTGGGGAGGCAGAAGGAATGGATTCCTCTGCATCTGAATCCTCATAACAGTCAGAAGTTGTTGTTCCTCTTCAAAATCTGAATAATCAGATTCCTCAGACTCCTGCTCTGTCATTATTTCAGGAGAAGGGTGTCTTTTCCTTTTAGAAGTTGTGGGCCTGACTATCCCTGATAAGGGAGATAAGATCCTCAGCCATCTTAAGCATTTGGGCTTGGGGTGGTGGAGCAGGAGTAAGATGGTGGCTAGAGGTAGATCTTCCAGGAGTGGCCTGGCTTCTAGGCCTAAGAGTATCCATCGGTCTGAGGGAAACAGTAGTCGGATGAGAAGACGGCAGTTTTTGTCTAGAATCAGTACCAAGAAAGGCCTCCTTGGAAGCCGGTGCCTGCGTCATGGCTAAGAACCCAACCAAGGCAGAGACAACTAAAGGCTCGGAAGATGAAGAAGATTTCTGCGGCATACCGGACTCCAAAAGGGTTTTGGGTAGAAGCCTGTGTAGATATCGTATCGGGCATCAGGGGCTGCAAAAGCACCTCGCTGAATTCCGAAGAACTGATGCCCTGCTTAGCGGTAGCATTGTCAGAAGGCTTAGCCTTGTGTGGTCTGTCTCTATCTTTATCTCTACGTTTTTTCAGAATGTCTACAGATTGTTGGCTGATGGATGCCATTTCGGAATGAGAAGACGGAAGATGAAAATACCTGTCTACAATAAGAGCTCTACGAGGAATGGTTGTCACATTAAAGAGGGCACAAAACCGGCAACAGGGAACGTCATGGTCTGGGCATAAACAAGTGATGCAGTATGAATGAAAGTCTTGGTGTGGGATCTGCTTTCCACAGGCGAGACAATTGTTAACTTTTTCAGACATCGGTTAGTGCAAGAAAAAAGGATCCCCAACGGGGTACTTAGCTTTAGACGTTTTCAGCTGTAATTCAAACTCTGGTAGTGACCGACCGGCACACTTGCAAACTGCTTCTGCTATGGGTTCCACGGCAAGAAAGACTGCTGTAATGGCGTTGGCTGCCTTGCTTTGTAGCACTGATGACCTGAAGTCAGTCAACAAGCAACAGCAGCCGACGCAGAAAGACATTGACTCTGGTATTCGGGCCGGCTGAGGGCTACCACAGCAGGGATAACCCACAGGTGATGACTGCAACAGTGAAATACGAAGAACATCTGTAAATATTTCCTGAAGGGAGGCTGAACAGGAATCTGAAGAGAAGCATTTGTTCCAGTGAGACTGGATAGGCATGAGGAAAACTAAAAGGAAA
Organism: Protopterus annectens; assembly: GCF_019279795.1. Lineage (NCBI taxonomy): Eukaryota > Metazoa > Chordata > Ceratodontiformes > Protopteridae > Protopterus > Protopterus annectens. Next base: position 28,717,614 of record NC_056737.1, read on the forward strand.
CAGGGACGGGAAAGAAGGAGCCCTCAGGAAAAGTGTTGAGAAAGGAGAGAGCCAGAATAGGCTTACAAGAGCATTCCTTCCTGGGAGCCAGACACATCCTGGAATAAAATCCTGTGCCTCTTTAAGAGCCAGGAACAGGGTGAATAATTCCCTGACACTAAAGGTCCTGAAGAACTGAAGGAACACCGGCAAAGTGGAGGCTGTCCTGAAAAGGGTGGAAGGAATTTCCAAACCATGAAGTAACCTTGATGTATTACAGAAAGTACCCAGGAATCAGTGGTGACCTGCTGCCAAATGGGATAGGACATAATTAACCAAAAGGAAAGAGAAATCTGGCAGAGGGGCAGGAAGTATAAACATGTAATAAAAGCAGATTTGTCATGAATCGATCCCTAAAATCCTGAGCTGGTTTGTCTAAAAAAATCTTTTTGGAAAATTTCTTATCCCTAAAAAGAGTTTTCTTTTGTCTACACACAAAGTAAAACTTAGAAAAATAATTCTATATAAAAGTTATGGGAGCGCACAGTGAGCTGAGCTGTTGCCTTCAAAAACTTTGGCATAATGGTTAAGGTTTTAACCTCACACAAACAAAGCACAGGGTTTGATCATAACCTCTAAGTAAATGGCTAGATTTGCAATACTCTGCAGACTGACGGCCTAATATTTACCTATGAACCTATTCCTTTGAAACACAGAAATAGGGGAAAGAAGAGTCTGTTTGAGGACCCTGCATAACCTCCACTTAATCTTGAAAAGTTTTAAAAAGCTCTAAAGCTGTAGACCCAAAGAGTCTCACAGTCCAAGGGAGAATCCAACTTGGCTTTTATGTCAGCAGGAAGAGACTGTAACATAAGACGTACCTGCATAAAAACAGAACTGGAAGCAACAACCCTAGAAGATGCATTGGCAGTATTGTAACTGCATTTGATAGAATGGTGAGTAATCTGAAAAGCAAAACAAAGAAACAGCAGAAGTCTTAGCTTCAGATTCAGGCATGTCAGTCAAAACACCACCAGGTTTAGACAGAAGAACCAGTACATACCTGGTCATATGCGTTTTGTAGTTAATGGTTTTGAAAGCCAAAGTGACACAGGTATAAACTTTTTTCTCATACCTATCCATAAGCCCTAATGCTCTTTTCAGAAGGGAGAAGTTTGGAAGAAGACAGTGTCTGGAAGGTTTATCAGCAGACAGAGAAAATGACTGCAGGTTAAGAGGAGAGATTCTTCTATAAAATTTCTAAGCCTCTGGCATCTTACAAAACCCATCAGGTTTCTTAGGTGCCGGAGGCTGGGATTCAGAAGCCTGGGAAGCAGCAGTAAATCTGTCCAGAAAGCTATCTAACACAGGAGGAAGTGCAGAAGGCCAGAGAAAATCCATTTATAAAAGGGCATAATACCTTTTTAGGCCTCAGTAATTTGTGAAATCTCCCACTGAAAGTGCTCCATCATTTTTACAGTGATGTCACCAAAACAAAGCTTCTCAACAGGGTAATCCAGAGAAATATCATCATCATCCTTAGACCCTACAAGAAGAGAATGGATAGGAGAAGATTATGCTAGAGACACTTCTCTAGAATCCAAACCACATCATCATCACAAGAGTCAGATTCCCTGTGCCTTTTAGAGGGACTCGAAGAAAAAAACTGCAACAAAAGGTACAGACAACCCCTGAAGGGGATTCAAGGTTAAGGGCTTTAAAAAGACCCTGAGAGAAATCCTGCCACTTTCTATGGGGATCCTTGCCTGCAGGAACGACAGACATGAACTTCTGCTTTTTCTTCAAAGTAACCTCAACCCTAACAAGCTTAGGTGGTTCAGAGCCCTGCCTGACTTCAATGAGGGAACCAGGAACCTCTTCTCTAACAAGTATCTGTGGAATCCCCATAGGGCCTTCCAAAATAATCAGCCAAGGTTCATTCTTCCTCTGTCAGGCAGATGTATGCTTAACTTTGTTAGATGTGTGAAAAAATGATCCCATGTCAGCCTCCAACTGGGTAGAGACAGAGGGGAAATGGAGGTGGAACAGGACGGTCCTCAAGTTTTTTATGTGACCCAACAGAGACCTCTGGCTGAGGTCTGTAAATGGACCTTTTTTGATATTTACTTTAGTGGAGGTTGCATGCTCAGGTGGGCGCATTCAGAAGCCATGATCCCCTCACCAAGTTGCTTCAGACATCGGTCCTCTAGGAAAACAAAAATGTGGGACAAATGGCTATGAAGGATCTTGGGTACAACAGCCTGACAGCACACTCAGTAAGATTGTGGTCCGGACCTATGCATAAAAGATATTTTTTGCATCTGTTTTTATGGGAAATCTGCTTCCCACACTCATTTTACCTTTTTGGATGACATGTAAAATGGTAAACCAACAAAAATAAAGAAAGGAAAGTCCCCAGTGGGGTACTTGTCTACTGGAGGTTCAGTAGTTGGAACAAAGAGATGAATGACTTGACAGACCAAATTAAAAAAGCAGCGTTTGGACTGGTGGCAAAGAAATTCTGACAAATAGGTGCCCACGCACCACATATATACTAAGGTATCCACGCACCATGTATATACCTTATGTCCCGGACGTAGGACATATATCTGATGTATGGTACCTGAACAGCCTTAGGCTTTAGTAAGCTGACTAGATGTACAGCTATCTTTGGCAGTATAACCCTTTAGCAAGAAATAATGCAACAGTGATAAGAAAGGACACCTATACTGCTTTTCAGGTAAGGTTTTTAGGATATTTGTTTGATACACAAGATAATGATATTCACAGTCTTCATGTTTGCTATTTTAAGACTGTTAAAATGTTTAATTTTTCCTGGAAGACTATTAAGCCAACTCTATACAAGATGACTGGAAGTATGCCGAAATATTATGGTAAATGTAATGGCTCCCCAAGAATCTATAGTCAAATTAACAATTTTACAATAAGAAGTTATGTTCTTACCTTAATGCTCCATCTGTGCTGTCGATCTTCATTTATCCTTGACCTCTGGTACTCCGTTCCGATTCTTGGAACCGGCTCGGCCATTATAACAGCTTGCACAAGCCAAAAACTCTTGAGCTAAGTCTGTATCCAGAATATCCACCAAAAGCAGCTTTTCACCAATAAACTTGTAAAAACAAATAAAGAAAATAGCGGTGTCTTCTTAGGTTACCACACTTTAATAAAACAATAAAATCACCTCCAGTTAGCGCTTTCGTCTCAACTCTACAGAGACTTCTTCAGACTAAGGTTAACTTCTACAAAATTCCTTTTTTAAGGCTTCAATTGTCACATGGTTTAAACTCATCACATGATACAGTCACTTTAAAATGTCACTTCCTCTTCCTTCCAACTTCCAAAAAGCTAACTTTGTGAAAATACTACAAAAAAGTTAACAAAACATTTAAAAATACACTCAGGAAATACTTAATACATTTCCTAAAATACTTAGTACATTTGAAAACATTTAAGAAACACACTTTCACCAACATACTACTACACTATATGTAGGAAAAAGGAATTTTGTAGACCTTAACCTCAGTCTGAAGAAGTCTCTGTAGAGTTGAGACGAAAGCGCTAACTGGAGGTGATTTTATTGTTTTATTAAAGAGTGGTAACTAAGAAGACACTGCTATTTTCTTTACTTGTTTTTACAAGTTTATTGGTGAATAGCTGCTTTTGGTGGATAATGTACTTTAGTTGCAACTGTGTCTTGATGGAAAACCACGCAATTCCTGGGACAAGTTTTGCCTCATTACCAGCAGGGTGTATTTTGAATGATACACCTATGGGTTCACTTATCACCAACAACGAAGCAAGTGGTAATGCCTTGACTAATGAGCAACAAATGCAGATAAAACAAATCATAGTGAATTGTTTGGTGAGTTGGAAAAAGACTTGACCAAATTAGAGATTACGGTGGGACAATTTGTTTTTTGAAACCTGTCTAAAGGTTCAAAAAGTGCCGAAAGCTTGAGAATCAACAAATTACCAGCTGGAGAAAATCCACCGAAAGAATTGGTGGATAAATGGCTGGTGGTTAATCAGAATGCTGGTCTGCAATTGTGTACAAGTGAATGAAGCCACGAGCGAGAGGCATGAACAGGAAGTGGAAACCAATGCCGTACGGAGGTTGGAACGCTTAAATAGTAAATAAACCAACGAAACAAGGCCAACAGAATATGGAGCAAGGAAAACGAACAAGTCGGGAGCAACAAAAAACCCATTAGAATATAATGGGAACTGTAACAATGCAACAGTACGTCCTCAATTGAGAGAGATATCGGAAGATGGTGAACAGGGAGCAGAAAAACAAAGTATGTCTTCAGTAAAGAGCCGACAAGCTGTGGATGTCTATCAAAAAGTTAATGAAGGACAAAGAACCTGGGCCCAGGTAACAGCAGAGAGTGGACATAATAAATCTAAAAATAACTTGCAGCCAAAAAATGGCTTTGTGAGGAAAGGAAATCAGAAGTAGTATTGGGGACAGAAAAAACAGTCGTGGAAAACATAGTTACAGTAAATTTTAAAATTATTAATTTATCTACTTATGTTTTTTTCAAGTCAAGAATGTTTAGCTCTCAGCAAAGGATGGAACTTTGCACCAGCTCAACGAGCAAATACAGTAGAGACAATAAATGGCCTTATAGACTATGTCAGATTGTTAAATTTTGATGTGATGCTGAAAAATTATGAAAGAAGTGATGTGTTATTTTACATACTAAGCTGTTACAACCTTCCTTTATGTACGGAGTTGGAAATATTTTTGAGCATATGTGAAGCACAGATAACTGAAGTATTAAAAAAGAAGGCTGAATATAATTATTTTAATATGTCTATGAAAGAAGAAGAATGCTTTAACAATTTGTTAGATAAAACTGATTTACTGCTGTTAAAAGCAGATAAAGGTGGGTCCTTGGTAGCAAAGGACAGGACAGACTATGAAAGTAAAATGAAGGAATTACTAACAGATGTTAAATATTATAAGAAAATTGATGCGAGAAGTAAAAAAGGGGTATACATTAATAGATGTATATATTGAAGAATGGTTCCTAACTGGTAGGATAGATGAGAGAGTTAGGAAGAGTTTATTGACAACCAACCCCAAAATAAGTAAGATATCAGGAATACCTAAAACTTATAAAAATCTTAACAACCCTCCTCTAAGACCTATAGTAGCCAGTGCAGGTAGCAAAACCGTGGGCCTGTCAGTATATGTAGATAAGCATTTGCAAAAAATAGTCTCTGTAAGTGAAATTTATATAAGAGATAGTTTTGACTTCCTAAATAAATTAAAAGAAATAAAAGTAGAAGAAGATGACTTTCTAGTAACAATGGATATAAAATCTCTCTACACAGTCATCCCCAACGAAGAAGGGATGGAAACTGTGAGAATTGAATTACTGAAATCAAAGAAATACTCAGCAGATACAGTAGCTTTAATAATGGAAATAGAGTACTGAAGTACAACCACTTGTCTTTTTATGAAGAAATCTGCACAAACGAATGGGGTTGCGAAGGGTGCAGCCCTAGCACCCAGCTATGCAAACATGTTCATGAATGGCTGGGAAGCAGCAAATGTATTAGAAAGTGAGTATAAACAGTACATAGTCAAGACTGTGCATTTTACTGATTATGTTTTTTATGGTGTGGAGAGGAACGTTGGACAAACTAGAAGAGTTCATTAAGTATATGAATAATGTGTGTACATATTTAGATTTTACACACAATTATAATAAGAAAGAAATTAATTATCGAGATGTTATAGTATATAAAGAGAAAGAAAGAAAGTTTGGTATCTAAAATCTATAAGTAAGAAGTTCAGAATAATAGTTATTTACACTATTCAAGTCTGCACCCCAAGAAAACCAAAATTAATATAATAAAGGGGCAATTAAGTAGAATAAGTAGCTTAACATATAAAGATGAAGATTTTTTAAATGAGGCGAAAGACTTTTGTTCCAAGATGGAAGTTAGAGGATATCCAGAAAAATAAGTAATGAAAATATTACATGAACAAATAGAGATGAAAAGAAAAAGTAAAATAAGAAATGAATCTTGTATGACAGAACAGCAATGACCATACAAAATAGTGTAGATTCAGGAGCAATAAAAAGGGTGTTAAATTGTAATTGGGGAGTGCTTAAAACAAATAGTGAAATAATTAAGAAAATAGGTGAACAACCAAAGTTTGTGCAGAAGAGGGCTCAAAGTTATAAGAACTTATTTCAAGCTAAACTAAATAAACCAAAGGAAGTAGCAAATAAGAGAGGGATGATACAAAGCTTTAATTGTAATATGTGCAACTTTCTATACACAGATTCCTCAGAAATAAAGGTAGGTAAGAATGTGGTTAGAGTTCCAGGTGTTTTTAATTGTAAATCGAAAGATGTATATTTAATAACCTGCCTGGATTGTAAATCCTTTTATGTTGGCAGAACAACTATATAAAAGGATTTATGAGCATAACTATGCCATACAGAGAGGGGATGAAAAGAATGATTTAAGCAAACATTATAAGTTAAAAAATTGTAAAAGAGAGTATAAATTCTTGGTAGTAGAGGCCCTTCCTAGTGATACTACTGTTATGAATATAGAAGAAGAGCTGGGTTGGCTAGAATACTTATGGCAGGTCAAACTTAATGCCTGCTTCCCACCAGGTTTAAATGATAGGGAGGAATTTATGTATTTGAAAAGAAAGAGGCTCAAACATTAGTAATACTTTTTAAAAAACATATAGTGTAGTAGTATGTTGGTGAAAGTGTGTTTCTTAAATGTTTTCAAATGTATAAAGTATTTTATTAAATGTATTAAGTATTTCCTGAGTGTATTTTTAAATGTTTTTCTTAACTTTTTTGTAGTATTTTCACAAAGTTAGCTTTTTGGAAGTTGGAAGGAAGAAGTGACATTTTAAAGTGAATGAATCATGTGATGAGTTTGAACCATGTGACAATTGAAGCCTTAAAAAAGGAATTTTGTAGAAGTTAACCTCAGTCTGAAGAAGTCTCTGTAGAGTTGAGACGAAAGCGCTAACTGGAGGTGATTTTATTGTTTTATTAAAGTGTGGTAACCTAAGAAGACACCGCTATTTTCTTTGTTTGTATCCAGAATATGTAGACTTGAAGAGGCTATGTCCAAGGTCATACCTGAAAAAACAATCAGGAAAAGTGGCCGAGGGGAAGGAGGACAGAGGGAATGTTATGGTAAGAACATAACTTCTTAATCTGATGTTGTCAATATTCATTTATCCTTGACCTCTGGGACAGAGGCCCAGCTACTTAGATCTTGGGAGGCCTTATGGAAGGATATTCCTGAGAATCATAGAGGCAAAAGACACTCATCCCCTGGAGACAAGATCCAATTTGTAATGAGTGATAGAGGTATGTTGGGTAGCCCAAGTTGCTGCTGCGCATACTTCATCCATTGAAGCCTTAGAATGGAAAACAGCAGATGTGCCCATTGCCCTAGCAGAATGTGCTCTCACTGGTTCTGGTAATTGGAGATTCTTTTTATTGTAAATAAAAGTAATACAGTCTATTAACCACCTTGACATGGTGACTTTAAAAGCAGACTTCCCCAGAGATGGACCAGAGAAAGAGACAAACAATTGGACTGATTTTCAAAATTCTTTAGTTCTGATGAGGTAAAAATGTAATTGCCTGTGAACATCTAACAAAAGAAATACTCACCTTTGTTGGAAAAATTTGGGTAGAAAACAGGTCAGTCAATGGGTTGATTAATATTAGATTTTGTGACAATGTTTGGGAGAAAAGGTGGGTTGGTTCTTGGTGAAACCCTATCCTTATGAGCAGTTAAATATGGAGGTTTTGCAGATGGTGCTTATATTTCAGAAATTCATCTGGCGGAGGTAATGGCTATCAGAAAAATGATCTTCCATGAAGGAAACTTTAAGTGACAGGTAGCCGCCAGTTGGAACTATAGTCAGATCCCAATGAGCTAGGGATTCTTTATAAGGTGGTTTCAACTGAAATGTTCCTTTCAAAACCACCTTACACAATCTATGGGAAATTAGAGGATGATCTTCAAAACCATTGTGGAAATTGGAAATAGCAGGTAGTTGGACTTTAACAGTAGAAGCACAGGCTCCTTGTTCGAAACGTGTAGCTAGAAATTCTAATACCTTTTCAACTGGAGCAGAAAAAGAATTAAGACCATTATTGTGCGCTCAAGTAGAAAATCTTTTTCACTTGCTGTGGTAAAGTTTCCAGGTGGAAGGTTTATGAGAAGTCAATACATTTTTTTGGACTGGGGATGATACATTTTTATGCCTGGCAATTAATGGACTTGGAGGAACTAAGCTGTGAGCTTCAGGTTCTGAAGACTGGGGTGTACCAGTCCCTGTGAGTGGGACAGAAGATCCAAAACTGGGTCCAGAATCCATGGACAGTGAATCAGATGAGGCCAGAGAAAGGGGAACCAGACTTGACACAGCCAAAATGAGGCAATGAGGATCAACTTGCTCTTCAACCGGTAAGTTTTGTTTAAGAAAAGAGGAATCAGTGGAAAGGGGGGAAAGGCATAGAGAAGTCATAAGGGCCAATCGTGAAGGACAGCACCTCTCGGAGACTCCCTCAGAGGGAGAATTAGGGCAAAGTAGCTGCTGCACTTGTTCAGGGGTGATGCAAATAGGTTGCAGCAAGGCTGGCCCCAGCGATAGGAAATCTCCTTCACCCTCTGGGACTGAGTGACCACTTGTGAGGCAGGAGGATGCATATCCTCAATTTGTCCACTGTCATGTTGGAGCTCCCTGGGATGTGTGTTGCTATCAGAAAGTGGTTGGAGGATATCTCCCATTGCCACACTCTGAGAGCTTCTCAACGCAGGGAGTAAGACTTGGTTCCACCTTGTTTGTTGATGTACCAGGCTACTGACATGTCTGACTGAACTGCAATCATTCCTACAGGGAAGACAGCTTGAAAGGCTTGCAATGCTAACAGCACTGCCCTCAAATCCATAACACTGATATGCAGACTGGCCTCTATCGGGGGCCAAGTGTCTTGGACTGTTCTGCCCAGATAATGTCCCCTACTCACCCCATCTGTGAGGCGTCTGTGGTCACTATGGCTTTGGGCTGAGGTAAAACAAAGGGACGGCCTAGGAGAATTTCCTCAGGTCCCATCCACCAGGATAACTCCTTCTTGCAATGACTGGTGATTAAAATGGGATATGTCACTGGATATGTCAAGATGGAACATTGGGATGCTAAAAGCCACTGTAGTAGTCTCAAGTGAAATCACGCTAGTGGAACCAAGGTTATAGCAGCTGCCATCAATCCTAGAGCTTGAAGGACTAAATTTGCAGGTACTTTGTCGTTGGAGAGAATGGCTCGCACTTGGGATCTTATCTTCTGCAGCCTGTGTAGAGGAAGGGAAGCTGTACACAGTGGTATTTACACAGGTTCCTATGAACTCTATATCTTGAGTTGGGCTTAGTTGGGATTTTGACCGATTTACTGTAATGTCCAGACGTGCAAATAGGCGTACAATGAAATCTGTTGCTTGAAGCAGTAAATGCCTGGTGGAAGTGATGATGAGCCAGTTGTCTAGATAAGGAAACACCTGGAATCCGTGCAGTCTCAAGTTAGCTGTCACTACTGCCAAACATTTGGTGAATGCCCTGGGGGGCTGTGGTGAGGCCAAAGGGAAGCACTCTGAATTGAAACTGACTAGCTCCTAGTTGAAAGCTGATAAACCTCCTGGGGACAAGTCCATTTTTATGTGGTAATACGCATCCTGAAGATCTATAGAGCACATCCAGTCGTCTTCCTCTAAGGGTAGGATAGACTGAACCGTGACCATCTAGAATTTTGCCTGCCAAGCAAACTTGTTCAAAAAGATGAGAACTAAAACTTGTCTCAAATCTCCTGTCTCTTCTGGCACCAAAAAGAACCTAGAGTAAAATCCAGATCCTATCTGGTCTGGTGGGACTTCTTAGATGACTCTTTTCTTTTCTAGCAGCTTGTGAATTTCGAGAGCTGCTTGATCCCTCTTATTGGGTGGAACACAGGGAAGTCTTCTTTTTGATCTTGGAATGAGAACGAAGGGACTGTAGTAACCTCTGGCAATGATCCTTCACATCAAAGTATCTGAAGTTATTTGCTGCCAGGCTCTGGAGTGAAAAGAGAAACTTCCTCTGACTGCTTCCAGAGGCTAGCAATCGGGTTTCTTTTTGGAAGTGCTGGTAGGGTTTCTCAGGGAAAGAATCTCTGGAACCCTGCTTTTGCGGGCCATCTCTGTCATGGGGTCAGCATATTCCATTGGAACTCCTCCCTCTGTCCTAACGGGAGCTACTGCCACATGAGTCCTGAAAAGACCCTTGGGATTTTTTGAACCACATTTTCCCGCTTCTCTGGTGCCTGAAGTAGGACCGCTGGGGAATGGAGAAACATAAGCCCACTGCAGATGGGGTTTTTCCATCTTTCTCGCACCTGGTTAATGTGTCTATGGCTTTGGGGCCAAATAGGGAAGATTCGTCAAAGGGAGCATTGACGAAAGAAGACTTAAATGGCTCTGCAAACCCACATAAGTGCATTCAGGCATGTCGCCTTATAGCAATGCCAGAACCCGCTGCCCTAGTCGTCCCTTGGGCTGCATGTGCATTAATCCTCATGGATGAGTTAGAAATAGACTCCAGAGTAGCCAGTTGACAGGCCACTTTATTTTGAACTTCCTCAGACACAGCTCCTGCAAGGGTGTCTGACAACTCCTTGATCAGATCATTCTGGAGCCTAGTAAAGTGTGACATTAAATTCAAGGACCTTAAAGCGAAGGCTGATGATGGATACACTTGCTTTCCAAATCTGTCCATCACCCTGGACTCTTGATTAGCGGGATGAACAGTGGAACTGTATTCTGCAAGTTCCTTCTTGGTGGCCGCCACAACCACCATGGCATCTACTGCTAACCCCTTAGTTCAATGTTGGTGGTCCTCTAGAGCTGTAAGAATCTTGTCCGGTCTCCTGGGGATTGGCTCTACAGAATGAGGGGCCTTCCAAGCCTGCTGCGAGATCAACTTAATAAGATTATCAGCAGATGGGGTCACCCAAGAAGTAGATGGCTGAACACCAAAAGTTTGCAGGTACACTGACTCCTCACACGTAGGGTCTTTGGGCTTCCAGTTACCCCTCTGTTTTAGAATTTCTAGAATGTCTCCAAAGGTGATGTCTTCTGGCAGTGACTGAGGGGAACCTTCCCCATCATCGAAGTCTGTGTCTTCTGTGACAGATTCTTCTGAGGAAGCTAAGTGTTTCCTCTTGCATGTTCATAGGTTCATAGGTAGGTACTAGGCTATCTGCCCGAAGGCATTTATAAGTCTAGCCGGAATGTGTTGGCTTTCGTCGCCCCCCTTAGATTAGTTCCCTGTGCCTCTGTCCAGCAGAGCCACTGAAGTGATCCCTGGGGTAAACTTTCTGTTTCCCATCCACTCGTCAAGGTTTCTCTTGAAAAGGGTTAGCGAGGAGATCTGCCTAATGTAGATTGGAATCTTGTTCCAGAGCATGGGAAGTCTCTGGGTCAGGAATTTATCCTTCCAGCACGTCCTATTTATTGTTGTGGTGAGGGTTAGATCCCTGGAGAGTGTGCCTCGAGGGGATATGGTTTTCTTTAGGTGGAGCATGTCCATCAATTCTGGGTTGGACATGGCCTTGTATGTCAGGCAGAGATCACCTCTGAGTAGGCAGTATGCAACCGAGTACAGCTGGAGTTTCTTCAGTCGAGCTGCATAGGGCATCTGCTTGAGGCCAGTGATCCTCTTGGTGAGGTACTTCTGTGGTCTTTCCAGTTGTTGCAGGTGTCTTGTAAGGTACATCCCAAATGGGGCATTGTACTCTATGATGGGTCTGATGAATGATGCATAGAGGGGCCCAATGACCTCTTTCGAACTGGATGCAAACCTTTTTATGATTAGGTGGGCCACATAGAAGGATTTTCTAACCACTTTGGCAATGTGATTATCAAAGGAGAGGTTATATCTACTTGGATCCCCAGATCCCTTATTACGTCTACCGTATTTAGGGGGCTACCACCTGTGTGGTAGGTTGTGGGTACTTTGTTTTTTTCCAAAGGGGATGACTATGCAATTTTTGGCATTTAGCTTGAGGCCATGGTTTTGACACCAGGTATCTGTCTCCGTGAGACCCTTTTGGAGGATGTCTTTGTCAGCCGGAGAGTCAATTATAGCCCCTAGTTTGCAGTCGTCTGTGAACATGGTGAGCCATAGTCCTCCTATGCTTGGCTGTACCTCTGAGAAGTATATGCTGAACAGGAGGTGTCCTAGGACTGAGCCCTGGGGAATGCCACTTGTAACCGGTTTAGAGTCAGACCTAGCTCCCGCAACTCTTACCATTTGGGTTCTGTCCGTAAGCCAGTTGGCAACCCATCTCGTGACGTAGGGGTTTATGTTCAGGCTGGTGAGCTTGTCTATAATACCTGTTTGGAGAATGGTGTCAAAGGCCTTTGCAAGGTCTAGGTAGGCTGTGTGGACCACCTTTCCCTCGTCTATAGCCTTGGTAGCTGTCTCAAAGAAGTCCACCAGGTTTAGGAGGCATGATCTGCCCTTAGCAAAGCCGAACTGGGTAGGCTCCAGTGTTTGGAGGTTTCCAATGTCTCTGTTAATGAGATCCATGATGATGCGCTCCATAGCTTTGCAGACCAAGCTAGTCAGGCTTATACGGCGATAGTTCCTGTGGTCTGTTGTGGCTCCACCTTTGTGGAGTGGAATAACCATTGCTGTGCGCCACTCTGTGGGCAAGTAGCCTGTGGAGAGGCTGAGTTCAAACAGTGTGTTTAGGTGAGGGGTTAGTTCATCTTTGAGCTCATGTAGGACACAGCCTGGGACATCATCTGGTCCCATTGATGCTGTGTTTTTGGCTTTGGAGAGGGCTGTTTTAACATGAGTGTCTGTGATTTCAGGGGCACTACATTCTACTGATATAGTTATGGGCCCTTTTGGGGGTGAGAGGGGGTGAAGTTTGCACTGAACTTGTCTGCCAGGATGTTGTCTGTATCGTTCGGTTCAGTGTATTTTGTGCCATTCTGCACTAACTCCGAGCAGATCTGAGAATTGCCACTTAGATTCTTGACATAGCTAAACAATGCCTTGTGGTTATCTTTGGAGTCCATGGCAATTTTTCTTTCGAAGCTAGCCTTGGATGATTTTATGAGGGAACGTAGTTTCTTGCTTATACTGATCAGGGATGTCTTCCCTTCTTGGGATTTTACTCTTTTCTGTACTAGTTTCCTCCTTCTATTGTATAGCTTGTTTATGGCAGGGGTCCACCAGACTGGTCTCATTTTCTTGGAGTGAGTGAGTCTTGGTTTTGTTTGGGATAGTACAATCTATGCATTCTTGTAGGTGCCCGTAGAGTGCATTAGTAAAGGATTTTGTAACTTGGACAGTGTTATCCTTTAGCATGGGGGCTTTGAAACTGCCCACCTCGGTCTTAAGTAACGTGAAGTTTGCTTTTGAAAAGTTTTTCACAGTGGTTTCTTTGACCGGGGGAGGTGGTGGAATGTGGATATACAGAGTGATTATTTTATGGTCAGATCTAACCAGCGAGGGGTTGACCTCCGGTGTGGAACATCGGTCGCCCATGTTGGTGATGACCAGGTCCAATATGTTGTCCCCTCTGGTGGGGGTGTTGACCAGTTGATCCAGGGCGTTTGAGTTTATAAATTCTAGGAAATGTTGGGCAAGGGAGTTTGTACTTGAGTAGTTCTCCCAGTTAATGTTTGGGTAATTAAAATCACCCAATATCAGGGTGTTTGGTAGGACCTTTATGTTTCCCAGTGTTTCCAGGAATGCGGAGTGGGGGTTCCTGGGACATGGTGGGTGATATGTAGCAAGCTATAATTTGAATAGCAGTTTTGCCCATCGTTAATTGCACGTGGATGATCTCTGAAGCATCGTGCTGTGCCACTAACCTGGGGGTGTGGGTATCCTTGATAAATATGCAGACTCCCCCGCTATTTGTATTTCGGTCCGGGTTTTGTGGCCGAAATGTATGGTATGAGTTGTAGCCTGGTAGTGCTGGGGTGCTCTCTGGAGCCTTAAACCAGGTTTCTGTTACTGCACATATATCGATTTCTCCATACTGAGGAGTGCCTCGAGTGAGTGCATTTTGAGGTTTAGACTTCTGGCATTGAGTAGCATCACCCTCAGTTTTTTGTTACTTGTGCTATTTACAGCAGTGGGTTTGTCTTTTGAGCCTTACCTGAAAAAGGCACTATGGGGGAGGCAAGAGCCTTGGCCAGTATTCGAAAGCCTAAGGGTGACAGGTGCAAGCTGTCTCTAGCAAAGCAGCGTGGCTTGTCGAGCATGCCATCCCAGGCTGACAGACACTGGATCCCCTTTGAATGACACCAGAAGCTTAGCCAATTGTTGAAATTGATAATTTTTTCTCTAGAAGACAAAATGCTACTCAGGGTCATACCGGCCTGGGCTATGTGATCAGTGAGCTCCTCCATGTCTCTTTTCCTGTAGTCCAGGGAAGTACGGCTCAGGTCATTCACACCAACATGGACAATGACAGAGTCATATATGTGCTTGTTCTGGAGTGACCTGAGTGCTTGTGTTATGTGGCGGATCCTGGCACCCGACAGGCAGCTAACAGTAACCTTCTCCTTGTTCAGCCTAGTGAGTGGGACATCAGTGTGCCTGACTATAGAGTCTTTTTCTGGGGTGTCTGGAGGACTCGGAAGAAGAGGGGCACTGTGATAAAACTCCGATAGGGGAGGAGGCAGCTAAGAAGCTGCAGAGGCTAATGTCCTCTCCATAACCTGGAAGAGAAGTCTCCCTGAAGATGGATGGGAGCCCGGAACAGAGAAGGAGAACCTCGGAACTGTGGTCCTCCCTGCTCTAAGGAATCCACCTCTGAAGCAGGAAGAGCCCAACGCCAGCTAAGGCTCCGAGGGTCACAGACTGCACCGAACAAAAGACAGGAGCCGATCTGAGCCCCTCAGATCCTGCAACGGAGCTACGGCCCCATGAGCCCATCAGTTCCAATGGAACAGAGGAAGTCAAGGCAGACTCTGGAACCACAGAAGGAAAGGCTGTCAGCACTGGAGCAGTTGAAACCAGAGGTATTGGAGTTGTAAGCTCTAAACCCTCAGAGGAGGAAGGTTTGGTGGAGTCCTGGGGGGAAAAGCCATGACTCTAAAAGGGAGAGGGGCCTGGGAAGATACTGAAAGACCCCTAGCCACTAAGAGCTGATCCACCAACCTCACAATGTCAGCTTCAGTCAAGACTCCTGGAGGAATGGACTGAATAGCTTGAGGGAGGTTCTGGTCTTTCTAGAAATGGACTAGGGAGCTGTCCCAGAAAAGGGTCAACCGAGATGGAATATTTCGTCCTGGGAGCACTGATGAAACTCAACTGTGGCACGGGGGGGGGGGGGGGGTTCTGGTTTCAAAATTTCTGACAGTGCCATGGGGGAGCCTGTACCAAAGGGGAAACCTGAGTTATCATTACTGAGGGGGCTGGCACTGAGACCTGTGGTGTAGAAGTAGTTGTCACAGATGGTGCCGGAGAAGTTGGTTCAATAGATTTCTTAGCTTTAAGCTTCGGTTCCAAAGGAGGTCTGAGAGTCGAATATTTGTGTTTCTAGGCTGACGGAGCTAAAGGGGACATGGGCACTGAATGTTCTGTCCATGTTCTCATTTAGAAGAAGAGGGGGAAGAAGGCGAGGATATGTCAGACTTGGACAGAGCCTCCTCAAAGGAAGACTTAATCATGTCTTTCATTATCAACTTATTTTTGCATTCTACGAGTGCCCAGTGATTGAACGCTTGACAAATTGTGCATTCTTATTGTAGATGAGACAGACCCAAACAGTATACACAAGAAGAATGCCCATCCGAGTTGGGCATCTTCCTACCACAATCTTGACACTGTTTAAATCCAGCAGTCCCCTAGGATTTGTCCGTCATGTTAATAAAGTACAGTTGTGTACACTTACCAAAAATGTAGATGTTCGAGTGTATTCACTGTTGCAGTCATTACCATTTGGGTAATCCTGCTGGCAGGTTGCCCTCAGTTGGCCTGAATTCCAAAGTACTGGGTCCTGCATCTGCTGCTGTCGCCACTTCCCTGATGTCAGGTCGTCAGGGGTATAAAAGATGCGGCCGATGCCATTTTCTTGTTTTTCTTGCCCCAGATGTCAGGTGCCCCCTAAAAGGGTAGCCAAAATTTATATATATATATATATATATATAAATACATGCACCAAAATGAACTTTACCTTCATCTACAAGCAAATACACCACATAGGTTGTATAAATCAGAGAAGGAAAGATAGGTTCCATCAGAAGAAAGGGGGATGGCGGGTGGGTAACCTGGACTGCAACAGTGAATACATTCAAACATCTACATTTATGGTAAGTGTACACAACTGTACTATGTTCTTCGTGTTTCACTGTTGCAGTCATTACATTTGGGTAGAGTCCCAAAGCTATGGTTGGGAGGCTGGAGATAAACAGCATTAGGAGCGGCTATGATGCCCTGCAGAACTGCAGTGGCAAAGCCTGCCCTGGATTTAGAGTAGAGTGGCAGATGATAGTGCTTTGTAAAGGTGTGCACTGAACTCCAAGTAACAGCCTCTAAAATGTCCTTGGTTGGTACTCCCCTGACAAAGGCTGCTGAAGTGGCTGCAGCTCTGGTTGAATGTGGCCTAATGCCCTTAGGCACTGGCTTGCCATGGTGTAAGTAGCAGAAATGAATGCAGTGGCCTATCCAGTTTGAAATAGTCTGCTTTGAGAAGGCCTTTCCTTGTGATCCTGCAGCATATGACACTAGTAATTGCTCTGTCTTTCTGAAAACTTTGGTTCTGTCCAAATAGAATCTAAGCTGTCTGTGTACGTCCAAATAATGCAGAATTCTCTCCCCCTTGTTCTGGGGATTTGGATAAAAAGTTGGCAGATGAATAGTTTGGTTAAGAGCCACACTGGACACCACCTTAGGCATAAATGTTGGGTTTGTCCTCAGAGAGACCCTGTCTGGATAAAAAATGATAAAAGGTTCCACAGCCATGAGTGCCTGTAGCTCTGAAACTCGTCTTGCAGAAGTTATTGCTAGGAGCAGAGCTGTTTTCCAAGATAAAAACTTTATATCAGCAGTAGCAGCTGGCTCAAAAGGAGGCAGGGTGAGTTTTTCCAAGACATAGCTGAGGTCCCATGCAGGCAGTGGTGATCTCCTTGGAGGCCTTACATTTTTGGCTCCTCTGAGGTACTGCTTTAATAAGGGATGAGAAAAGATTGGTGGCTCTGCATTGTAATGAGCCGAAATGGCAGAGGCATGAATTATAATAGATGAAAAAGATAGGCCTTTGTCCATCATCTCAGTTAAGTATTGCAAAATCTGAAGAATATTTGGCACAGCTGTATCAGTTCCTTGTGCCTGGTTCCAAGCACATAATCTCTTCCATTTTCCAGCATAAGATTTTCTTGTACTAGGCCTTCTGGCCTCCAAAATGACATCCATCACAGCTTTACTGAGAGGTGTGTTTGTATGGCTACATTATCCGCCATGCTGCCAGGTTTAAAGTCCTGAGTTGGCTGTGCAGGATCTGATTGTTTTGCTGGGACAACAGATGAGGTATTTGAGGTAAGGTCCAACCTGGGCATTGAGACAAGTTCTTTAGGATTGGAAACCAGTACTGGCGGAGCCAGTCTGGGGCAATCAGTATCATTTTTGGCTACTCCTGTCTGACCTTTAGGAGTACCTTAGGGTGGAGAGGCAGTGGGGGAAAGGCATACACTGAAAGTTTTTTCCAGCTGAAAGATTGGGTGTCCACTTTCCATGCTTGTCTGTGATAAGTCCTTATGCAGAATCTTTTTAGTTGGTAGTTGTGAGGGGTGGCAAATAGATCTATGTCAGAGCATCTCCATTTCCTTGTTATCATGCTGAAGACTTGTGGGTCCAGCTGCCACTCGTGGGGATCCATGAAGTTTCTGCTTAGTTCATCTGTCAGAGTATTTTTCCTTCCTGGCAGGAAATGTGCCTGCAGATGTACTTGGTAAGTTAATGCTGTGTCTCACAAAGTCATGGCTAGTCTGCAAAGGGGGTAAGAATGTGTGCCCCCCTGCTTGTTTATATACCACATGACCGTGGTGTTATCTGTCTTTATCAGTAGTTGGCCCGGATGAAGTAAGTCCTTGAAGGCTGTCAGGGCATTCTGAACAGCTAGGATCTCTTTTTGATTGATATGTAGATGCATTTGGGTTGAGGACCATGAGCCCCGAATGCATCTTCCTGCCATGTGGGCCCCACAGGCATAATCTGATGCATCCGTTGTTAGTGTCTGCCTGGCTGGGGGTAATGTGAATGGCTGTCCCTTGTTTTGGTGACAAGCCTTTGCCCACCATCGAAACTCCTGTTGTAGGCAGGGAATGAGAGTAATCACTGTTTCCAGGCTGTGGAAATGTTGAGTCCAAACACTTTTTAGGTACCACTGAAGTTTCCTCATATGCAGTCTTGCATATGGAATTAGTAGGATGCAGGATGCCATGAAGCCCAAAGCCTGCAGAAATTTTCTTGCAGATAACTGGGCCTTTGTTGCCAACATTTTGAAATAGGTAGTCAGTTGCCTTTGTTTGTCTGGCTTGAGATAAGCCATCTGGGCAGTTGTATTTAACCTTGCACCCAGGAATATTATCTATTGAGAGGGTATTAGTTTTGATTTCTTTTCGTTGACTGTGTACCCTAGGCATGTTAGAAGTCTTTTCACAAATGCCAGATGCTGTAGAAGAATGTCCTTGTTCTCTGCTTGAATTAGACAGTCGTCCAAGTAAGGATATATTTGTATTACTCTTTGTCTGCAGAATGCAATTACTGGTGCCAGGCACTTTGTAAAGACCCTGGGCGCAGTAGATAAGCCAAAGGGCAGTGCATTGAATTGGTAATGCATTGAGCCAGCCTTGAATCTGAGGTATCTTCTGCATAATTGTCTGATTGGGACATGCAGGTATGCCTCTTTTAGGTCTAGGGTCACAAGCCAAGCATTCTTGCCCAGCATGGGCAGAAGCTGCTGCAAAGTCAACATCTTGAATTTTGGTATATCCGGGAATGTGTTCAGTATAGATAGATCCAGTATTAATCTCCAGGCCTTGTCCTTTCTGGGTACCAAGAACAGTCTTGAGTAAAATCCTTGTCCCTGCTCTTGCTCTGGTACTTGTTGAATGGCCCCCATGTCTATGAGGGATGAGACTTGTTTGTGTGCCTCTGCCCATTGATTTTTTGGCAGATCTGGCCAGCCGTTTGCCTTTGGCAGGGTATGGAAATGGAACTTGTACCCTTGTGACATGATATTTAGAACCCACTTGTCCTGGGTTATAATGTGCCAATTTTGAGAAAAAAGTGCTAATTTAAGGGTGCTGCCAGGAGATAAGTGCTTGGTGCAGGCAGGGGGAAGTCATTGGGACTGTTTCCTGTATGGTAGTGATTTGTCTTCTCCAACTTTGGAGGTAGAAGCACCCCATTGTTTTGACCTGTACGAACTTTGTGCCTGGGATCTGCCTCTAGGGCATCTGGATATGCCCCTTTGAGGTCTGTCTGACATAGGAAAGGACCAATTCTTTTGTAGGCCAGTGTCTACTAAACCTAGGTGGCTGTACTTGTAAAAAATCTTTGACAGTTTGCATAAATTTAGCTTTGTCCTCCATTTTCTTTAACATCTCTTCTGCCTTAACACCAAACAAAGTATCATGTTGTAAAGGTGCATCCAATAATTTAACTTTGACATGATCAGGCAGATTTTGTCCTTTAACCAAGCATGCCTCCTAATTACAGAAGCCGTAACTGCGGCCCTGCAGGAGGCCTCCAAAGAATCAAAACCACATTGCAAAGTATGCTTTCCAGCTTGTTCAGCTGCATGCAATAAATCCTGCATTTCCTTGTTTTCTGCACATTCAGAGTTTAATAACATTTTCTGTTTAAGCAATGCCATGACATGTTGCTGATATTTGAGTATATGAAACTGATAGTTTAAGGCCCTTATAGCCAAGGTAGCAGATGTGTAAACCTTTTTTCCCCATCTATCCAGTGCCCCAGAATCTCTGTCAGAGGGGGTAGGGTTTTTTGCAGCGGAAGCATTAACTCCTTTGGGACCCTGTGAAATAGTTTCTGGGTCTGTAGCAGGCTTTTTAAAAAGGAATTTATGAGAGTCAGGAACCCTGTAATATCTGTCAGGCTTAAAAGGAGCTGGAGGTAAGGAGTCAGGAGTAAGACTAGACTCCGAAAACACATCTACAATGTATAACACAGGTGGAATGGCTAGTGGCCTGTGTTGAGGTAGTAATAGGAAATCCCCGAGCCTCTTTTTAGAGTCTGAAAAATCTTGGTACTCCCAGTGGAAATGCTCCCTCATGGTATGCAAGGTTTCCCCAAAAGAATAGTCCTGTGGAGAAGCTGAAGGTATAGATTCTTCAGCATCAGAATCCTCATAGGGGGGGAAGAGAATATTCCTGATCAAACGAGGAATCAGAAGAAATAGAAACCTGATCTGAAGATTCATAGTCAGTCTCTTGCCTAGGCCTCTTATCAGGAGGAGGATGGGAACCCTTGATCAAGGTAATTAAGTCTTCGGCCTTTTGAGCATCTGTTTTTTGGGCATACAGGCCTGCCCACGTGGCTCTTTCTTTGCTTTAGAAGGTGCTTTAGTCTTTGCCTTTGAAGCTGAGGTTGGTTTAATGTAAAGATGTTTAGGTCTGAATACACCCTCAGAAGCCAGTGCCTGCTCAGCGGCTCCAGACCCATCTGAAGGAATAGTATCCGAGGCTCCAGTAACTTGAGTTTCCAGCGGCATGGCCGACTCCACGTGGGAGTCGGTAGCGGCCTGTGACTCTAAAGTAGCGGTCGTCAGGGGCTGCAAAAGCGCCTCACTGAGAACCGGCAACTGGCTTAGGAGAAGCTTTGTCGTCGGTTTTGGGCCACGGTTGTCTATCTCTCTCCTTTTCTTTGTGTTTTTTGTGAACTCTGGTAGTCGGATGGCTATCCGACAACATTTCTGGATAATTAAACCGGCGTCCAAAATAGTTTAATGCAAAATTATACCGACACTTAATAGTGCATTGGTTAAATCTAGCACAAAACCGACAACCAGGAACGTTGTGATCAGGGCCTAGGCAAGGAATACAGTAAGAATGAAAGTCCCTATGAGGTATTTGCTTTCCACAAGAAATGCAATTATTAACTTTTTCTGACATCGGTCTGAAGCAAGAAAAAAAAGTTTCCCCAACGGGGTACTTAGCTTTATTGAAGACTTCGGATCTGAAACTCGAACACGAAAATCTCAGGAGTCGACCGACCGGCACTTGCGAACTACTTCTGCTTCGGGCACCGTGCGGCAAGAAAGACTAAAGAAAATGGCGTCGGCCGCATCTTTTACACCCCTGACGACCTGACGTCAGGGAAGGGGTGACAGCAGCTGACGCAGGACCCAGGACTTTGGAATTCAGACTGACTGAGGGCAACCTGCCAGCAGGATTACCCAAATGTAATGACTGCAACAGTGAAACACGAAGAACATCAGAGATTTAAAAAAAAAAAAAAAAAACTGACAGGAAGGGAATGGCTACAATGGTAGGCCAGTACTTCCAAAAAGGTAGGGAAAAGGGTAAGCACTACCAACGATGGTAGGCAAAGGTTACCACTAGGTAGAAAACAGCACACTCACTCGTGGAAAGGAAAGTGAGATGGAAAGGCAATAAAAGAGTAAAAATTACCAACGATGGTAGGGGAGAACACCGAAGTGTAAAGGGGAGAGGGATAATAAAAGACAAGCAATGTCTGCACTTCTTCAGACAAAAACCTATCCCAAGATGCTATACTTTTATACTAATTAGTTAATTACTTAATATAAATTAATTAAGGTTACCCATATCTCTGAAAAACTTGCCATGATAGGTAAAAACACAATAATATAACTTCATATATATATATATATATAATAAAAATACTTCATACAAATAATAATACAAAAACCCTTTCATAAACACATCTGTCACTTGTTCACATCCCACATCACTGTGGTGTTGTCTTGTAAATCTTCAAGGGAGCTGCAGAGAACATGGAATGAAAATCCTGAAGGGCCAGAATCAGAGCTCTCATTTCTTTGATGTTGATATGGTCTAACTTCTGATGGGGGCCAGACACCCTGAATTTTCAGGTGATCAAAGGAAGCACCCCAGCCCATGTATGAAGCACCAGTGAACAGTTCTTGGGAAGGAACAGGAGGATGAAAGGGTAGGCCTGGGTTGATGGCAAGTTGCTGAACCCACCACTCGAATTCCCGCTTGAGACCAGAAAGGAGAGGCATTCTGAAATCTGGATGATGGCAATGCTGAAGCCAAACTGACTTGAGGCACCACTAAAGCTTCCACATATGCAGTATGGCAAGATGGAGCATTGTAATAGATGAGGCAATGAATCCTAGGGCCTGAAGAATCTCCCTGGCTGGAATGGCAGGCATAGGAGGAAAAATGGAAGAAAGCTGTCAAGGACAAAACCTTTGGAGCTGGAAGGGTGGCCAACATTGGCACTCTCTGAATCCTGCAGTCCAGATACACATGGTCCTGAGGAGGAGTCAGGACAGACTTTTGGAAGTTGATAGTGAACCCCAGACTTTGAAGGGCAGATATGGTGAATTCCAGGCCATGTAACAGGCAATGGGGAAAAGATGCCTGAATCAACAGGTTGTCTAAATAAGGAAAAATCTGAATGCCTTGGAGATGCAAAAAGCAATCTCGAGAGCTAGACATTTTGTGAATACCCTTGGGGAGTAGAGAGCCCAAAGGGCAAAGGAGAGAACTGAAAATTAGAGGAAGAAACAGAGAAACGCATAAACCTCCTGAAGAGAGGGTGAATAAGAGTATGAATGTAAGCATCCTTCAGATCCAAGGACACCAGCCTAGAGCAGCAACTAAGGGTTTGAAGAAAAGGCATTTGAAAGGAAGGAACCCTGAGAAAGGTGTTGAGCAAGGAGAGATCCAGAATAGGCTTCCAAGTGTTCTCCTTTCAAGGAACCAAGAATATTCTAGAGTACAACCTCTTTCCTACTTGGGAAGGAGGGACAGGCTGAACAGTACTCTGGGTCCACCAGGGACCCAAGAAACTCTGAGAAATTAGGAAGCTGTTCTCAAGGAGGTTGAAGAATCCCTGAAAAAAGAGGGAGAGACTTCCACATGAAGTAACCCTGACAGATGATGGAAAGGACCCAAGAATATGATAAAATGTGTTGCCAGTTTGGAAGACAGGGGGAGAGCCAAAGAGACAAGGGGGGGGGGGCAAATATGTCAGAGGGAGGCTTGTCAGATAAAGGAGGCTTCTGGGCCACAGGGACCTGAGAAGACTTAGTAGAGAAAGCTCATCTACCACCGTTCCTGCTTTTAGTGGCCTGACAAGGCTGCCTGCAAATAAAAGCAGACCTAAAAGGAACTTAGGAATGGGGGACAAAAAATATATTTAAGGTCCTGCAAAGCTTTACCTCTCTCCTGATGAAACATAAACATATCAGCAGCAACCATCGAAGAGAGATTTTTATTATGCAAAGAAACATCCAGCAGCTTGGCCTAAACATCTTCAGGTAATGACTGAATGCAAAGCCAAGAATAATGCCTCATGACAAACCCAAAGGCAGCAGCTGTGTAATGAGGCATCAGCAGCATCATAGCTGCACTTGATAGAGTGGCAAGCCACCTGAGAGGCAAAACCCAAAATAGAAACAGCATAGGACTTTCTTTTAGAATCGAAGAGTTCAGAAATAAACCGACAAGCCTGGGCAATCAAGGCCAGAACATATCTGGTCAAGTGAGTCTGGAAATTAAAGTTCATAAAGGCCAAAGTGGCAGCAGTACAGACGTTCTTTCCAATCCTCTTCATGGCTCTACTGTCCTTATCTGAACACAGGAGACTGGTAGAGGGTAAAAGCTTGCAAGGTTTCTCAGAGGAGACTAACACCACAGCAAGATCAGCAGAAGGACATTTAAACAGGAATTGACAATCCTCAGGAACCTTGTAGAACCTGTCAAGTTTCTTGGGAGCAGGGGGCAGAGACGCAGGAATCTTAGAGGTCACTATAAAGGTGTCTAGCAAAGCAGCCAACAAAGGAGGTACTGCAGACATTTTAGGCATGTCAACCTGAATCAATTCGTAATACCTCTTCTGGATATCAGTCACCTAAGAAAAATCCCACTTAAAGTAATTCATCTTCCTGGCAACTCTGTCGCCAAAAGACATCTCCTCCAAAGAAGACTCTAGTCTAATGGATTCTTCTTCAACAGAGCCATAAGCCAAGGGAAAAGGCATCTGAGAAGAATAAGTCGAGGAGCCCTCATCAGACTTTGAATCCTTAACTGAGGAATTGGGTTCCCTAGGCCTTTTAGAAGACGTAGAAGTTCAAGGTTGAGTAAGCAAAGAAACCCCTTGGGGGGCTTCGGGACCATTAAAAGATTAAACAGGCCCTGAGTATCTCCTGCCATTCCCTCTGAGGGTCCTTAAGATGAACAGAAGAATATCTGGTCTTCTGCTTTTGTTTGGTAGGGAATGAACACCGGAGGTTTTGACCCTTGACAAGACTCTGTCAGAGTAACCGGAACCTTTTCCCGAACCAGAATCTGTGGAATCCCTCTAGGGCCCTCCAAAAATAAATAAATAAATAAAACAACTGTAGTTCCATCTCGATGTCTGCAACAGATGCCTGTAATGCCTCAGAGGACATGTGAAAGGAAAGATCCATGCCAGTCTCCAACAGGGTCACGGGCAGAGGAATCCGATGTCGGCACCAGACAGCCTACAGAGCTATCACCTGCTTCTAGAGGGATGTCTGGTGGAGGCTGGAGAGCCAAAGATTCCATTTGAGATTTCTTGGTCGCCTTCTTGTTTAATGGTAGTACCATGGGGTTAACTTGTTCTGCCATATTACCTAGGGTCAATTATTTAAGCTGCTGCTTCGAGATAAATGACCAGGGAAGAAAACCAGCTCCTAAGAGTCTTAGGCACAAATACTACAGGGAGTATGGCTGTAGGAAGCCCCAAACAAAAAAGACACTGTTCATGACAGTTCTTAAGGGGAATCTATATCCCACATTGACATTTTCCCTTCTTAGATGACACAAACTCAAGATAACCAAAAGAAAACAAGACCAACAATAAGAAAAAAAAGACCCCAATGGGGCAGTTACCTAACTGCTAGTTATGAGCACAGCAAAGGGAGTTCAGACAACGAACAGTGATGGTGTTCAGACTAGCAACAAAGTTATGGTTAACTGTGTCTATATGTCACCTTTACGCCCTATGCCCTGTACAAGGAGCATACATGTGAGATACTGCACACACAAGATATAAAGGATTAGGTATACTGGCTGGGAGTAGGGCTATCCTAGGCAGGAAATCTCTTAGGAGAAGAATACTACAACACTGATATATAAAAGGGCATCTACTCATAATTCTCCTGTGTTGACCCACAGAGATACCTTACTAAAACGACACAAGGGACAAAAAATATGTCCTACATGGACAGACTCAAAGTTCTGTCATTATACTCTATCATAATAGAGACTGTTACAGGTAACCTGCATCTGGCATACAAGGCATCCTCTGACCCAGTACTGATCGATTTACCGCACATCAATAAAGTCAAAAAGCATTAGAAACCCTCAATCTAGGGATCTAAACCTGTTTTGCAACATCAGCAGAACTGTTTGGAGGCAGCAGCGGCCTTAGGTCAACTGGTGCCCTAGGCAAAAGGGCTTCATGGTGCCCCCCACTACACCACCTGGTGCCCCATCCTGGTTTACCTACACCAAATAGACACTGAAAAAGTGTCCCTGCTAGAGTGGCGCCCTAGGCGGCCGCCTAGTTTGCCTATGCCTAAGGCCAGCTATGTTTGGAGGGATAGGTATACCTCAGAGAGGATACTGCTTCTCTGGAATCGACTCCTCATCCAAGTAGAAGAAAGCTCATTCCTGTCCATATTCAAGTGCAACTGGGATCTAAGGATGAAAAAAACGAAAGTTATGTACTCACCCTAATGATAGCTCTGTTGTCTGTTTCCATCCTTCAACGTACGGGTCTTTGGATCAGACTTGGGCCAGTTTAAAGCTTTGGGTCTGATGTTCAGGCTCGTCCCCTTACTCATAATTGCCTTGTGTTGATCCATCTACCTCTGATCGAGTTTGAATGCAAGAAAAAGGCAAATATACATTCTCTAAGATAGAAGTAAAGAAACCAGGTTATACATATGGCCCTGATGAGAAACCTCTAGGAACCGAGGCTAAGTCAGCCAGAGCACTCCAGGAGTTAAACTGTCAAATACCATAAAATACATGGATGGGGAGTTGAGGAAGGAAAGAAACAGACAACACAGATCTACTGTTATGGTTAGTACATAGCTTTCACATCTGATGTGGTCTCTTCAGTTTATTCCTCAACATATGTGATAGAGTCCCCAGCTACTGTACCATCTGGGTGGTACTATGGAAGGATATTCCAGAGCACAGCCAAACCAAAAGAGGCTCTTGATCTGGATTGTATGTTCAATTTATAACGTGAACTGAAAGTATGGATCTTGGGACCAGGTAGCAGCTGCACAGATGTCACCATGAGGTACTGTGGAAAGAAGGCTGTTGAGAAGGCTACAGATCTAGTAGTAAGAGCTTTTGGGGGAACAGGCAGTGATAAACCCCTTTCTTTACAAACATAAGATATGGACTCAAACAGTCAAAGGGAGACAGTGACTTTGGATATCCCCTTTCTCATTTTCACAGGGGAGTAAGAGACAACTTATCAATTTTTCTGAAAGCATTTGTCTGATGTAAACAGAATTGAAACTGACAGTGAACACCCAGTAAGTGTAATGTATATTTGCCTTTGTTTGAAAATTTGCTGTGCTGAAAAAGTTTAAAACACAGCAAGATTTATGGACTGGCTGATAGATGGTTCAGAAGCTACCTTTGCGGGAAAAGAAGCAATGGCTTTAAGTAGACTCTGCATTTGTGAAAGACTAGGCATGGAGGTTTTGCAGATAAGGCAAGGAGCCCAGAAATTTTCCTAGCAGAAGTAACAGCAACCAAAAATAAAGTTTCCACGACAAAAAAATTTAAATCAACTTTGGCAGCAGGTTCAATTGGAGGACTACTTACGTTTTCCAGCAAAATTGTAATATCCCAGGGAGGAACTGGGTCTCTAAGTAGGGGGTGTAATGGAAAAGTTCCTCTAAGGAAAGCTTTAGATAGTATTAAGGATATAATGGGTATGTGATTCTCTCCAAAGGGAAAGAACATATGGCTGCTAATTTTACTTTGATAGTGGAGTAACTGGCACCATTCCAATAAACACAGGCATGAAATGCCAAGATCGCTGGAAGAGGAGCCAAAAAAAGTAGCAAGATTGTTTTCAATTGCCCAGGTAGAAAACCTTTTACATTTGCTTTTGTAAATCTTACGTGCAGAAGGTTTCTGGAAATAAGTCAAAATATGAATAACTGAGGATGAAACCTGCACTGTCTAGCCATTACTGGAATTGGAAAATCCTTGCCCAGCATCCAGGGAGGGTGTACTAGATGAGGCCAGAGGAAGGAAAACCATACTTGTTGAGGCCAGTAAGGGGCTATGAGGATGTCTGATCTTCGGTAAAGCTTTCTGCAAACATTTTGGAATTAAAGGAATAGGAATGAAGATATAAAGAGAGTCCTGCAGCCGACTGTGGGTCAGAGCATCCATTAGTGACTCCTCCTCCTGGGGGATCAGAAGAAAGAACTTACTGCACTTGGTGTTGTGAGGAGAGGAAAACAGATCATAGCAAGGCTGGCTCCAAAGGCTGAAAAATTGGTCCGTCACTACAGGACTGCAAAACCACTTGTAAGGGAGAAGGATAGACCTGTTCAAATTGTCCACTAGCACATTTTATTTCCCTGGAATATGCATTGCTATTAGAAAGCGGAGAGAAGACATCTCCATTGACACACTCTCATTGCCTCTAGACATAACGTACAAGATTTGATTCGTCCCTGTTTGTTGATGTACCAGAAAACTGCCATGTTTTCGGTCTGGACAGACATCACATCTAAGGGGACAGAGTCCTGTAGGGCCTGCAATGCTCAGAGAACTACTCTCATCTTCAAGACAATGGTATGTAGCTTGGCTTCTGATTATGACCATGTACCTTGGACCGTCTTTCCCAGGTAATGCCTCTCCCACCCTAAGTGGGAAGCATCTCTTGTCATAGTGGTTTTGGGAGGGGGAAGACTGAAGGGACACCCTTGTGAAACAAGTAGGCAATCTAACCACCACTGGATGTGTGTCTTGAAAATCTTTGTCAAAGATACTTGAAAAGACATGGGTTCCTGTCTTATCGACTACAAGACTGCAAGGGTCGACTGAAGAACTCACATGTACTACCTGGCCAGGAGAACAAAGGTAATCAAAGCTGCCATGAAGCCTAGAAGACGGAGAACTGTTTTTGCTACTGGCTTCTGAAAGGACAAGAAAGCCAAAGCTTGATGATGAATGGATGGAATCTTTGTTTGGGGAAGTTTTGTTAATTTTTAGCCTTGTGTCCAACTAAACCCTTATGAACTCTAAAGATCGAACTAGACAAAGTTTGTACTTTGCTAAATTCACCATAATCCCTACATTTGAGCACAAAGGAAGCAGGAGTCCCTGAGTTGGATGAGTAAGTCCCTGATAAGGGCAGTAACGAGCCAGTAGTCCAAATGAGGGAACACTAGGAACCCCAGCAGTTGAAGATGAGCTCCTACTACTGCACTGCATTTGGTGAACACCTGGGGGGGGGGGCTGTTGCGAGACAGAAAGGCAGAGTTCTGAACTGAAAATGACTGGCTCCTAGAAGGAAGCAAAGACACTTCCTGAAACATCTGTCTATCTTAATATGGTGGTTCACATCCTGAAGTCCTCTCGAGCATATCCAGTCTTTCTCCCTCAGTAGTGTAACAGACTGTACTGTGACCATCAAGAATTTTGCTTTTCTTACATATTTGTTCAAGTGACTTGGGTCCAGAACTGACCTTAGGTCCCCATTTTTCTTTGGCACTAAAAAGAACCTTGACTAATTTCTAAATCCTACTTGTTTTAGAGTGAGCTCTTGGATGACTCAATTGCTTATAAGCTTCAATATTACTTAAGTGGCTGCTTCCCTTTGAGAGTTTGGTATGTTGGGAAGGTTTCTTCGGGTTAAAGGAGGAGAGTGGAAGGTAATGAGAGGGCCTCTGGTTATAATCCCTGCCAACCATTTGTCTTGAGTGACTGATCTCCAGTTTATTGGGTGTAGGGATAAGTGCCCCCCAACTGCCTCCACTGCATGTCAGTCAGGCAACTGCACTGAAAAGCTTCTCAGAAAAAGGTCCATTGAAGCCTTGATTGTGCAGACTACCTCTGCCTCTAGGGAGATGTCCATCAAAGGAGTTTCCCCCTCTACCGTGGGGAGCTCTTTATCAAAAAGCATCAGGTATAAACACTTGAGATTTGTAGAACCAAATTTTCTTGCCTCCTTTCTGATTTCTCAGAAAGGTCATTTGAAGAGTAGAGAATTTGATACCTACGACAGAAAAGGATTTACCATCTTTTTTCACTCTTAGAAATTGCCTCTTTCACTTTGGGACCAAAAAGTATTAATCCGTCTTACGGAGCATTCACAAAAAACATCTTAAAATGTTCTGCAAAACCAAAGAGCTGCATCCAAGCATGTCTCCTGATGGACAAGCCCACTCTAGATGCATTGGAGATAAGGTGCATACAAACATTAGGCAAGGACTGAAGAGTAGCCAACTGCACATCAATGGACTTCCTTTGATACACAAAGAAGGTCCCTGCCTGGATATCTCCTTGGTCAAATCCCTCTGGAAACATCTAACATGTGCCAAATAATTCAATACCCTCATTAAGAAAGTAGATGAGGCATAAACTTGCTTTCCAAATCTGTCCACAGCACAAGACTTCATTTGGTGGATGGACATAGGAGCTTTCTTCTCCTAGCTCTTTTTTGATGACTGCCTCCACTACCATGGAATCCATGGCCAGGCCCTTTCTCCAATGGGGATGATCTTTAGGAGCAATGAGGAACAGACCACCCAAGCCAGACAGGCCAGAACAAAAAGACTCAGTAAAGACCAGCTGAGATGGTCTTCGATAGAGGCTGAAGAATTCTGGTTACTGGGTGTCCTGATGGGTCAAGAAGTGTAGATTCTGGACCCTGAAAAATCTGTTGGGGGAGAGAGAGACAGATAGAGGTCAAGGGGGTAGTCTTCTCTCTGGGTTGAGAGAGTACTGTCTCTAAAGCAGAGCTCAATATGGATCAGAGGAATTTAGCCTTAGGAGCTGAAATCCCAAATGAGGCTCAACCCTGGATAACATATGACTTGGATCTGAAGCTGACATCGGAGTACAACTGTCTAACACTGAGGCTCCAAGAGGGAGGAATGGTTCCCAAACTCTTGGTTCTGAACCTACCCTATCAGAATTGGCACTGACAGAATCAAAAAACTCATCAGCAATGAGGAAGAACAAAGCCCAGACTTCAATGCAGACATGTCCTGGGCGGATGTCAGATCCAAATGCTCCGATCCAAAGAGGCAGAGTGAAGAAAAAGCAACAACTGAATATGGGGAAGAACCCATTCCCCAGGTCTGGCAGTAGCCACTATGTTAAAACCCAGGCATGATAGGGCTATCACTAATGAAAGAGATTTATCGACCATCTCATCCCAGACTGTCACATACTGGATCACCTTAGAATTACACCAACTTCCAAGCCAGTTGTTAAAGCCAATTACCTTCCCTTGGAATGTTGGCATGATTCTTGGTGAAAGCAGAATACTATTAAAGAACAGTGCCTCTTCTCCCTCTTACTCATGCATAATAAGTCTCATCACATCTCTCTGCATGTCCTTCTGGATGGAACACCTCAAGATTATTCAGTCCCACATTGGCAACTACTACGTTGTAGTTATATCTGGTTTAAGGGATCTTAGGGCCCTTGTGAGATTATGGATCCTGGTATCAGACACTCCGGTTATAGTCACCCTGTTGTTGTCCAGTCTGGTAAGTGTGGAATCTCTTTGCCTAACTACAGAGTCACCTCTGACTAACACATTTCCCTATGTGGAAGTAAACTTAGTTGGCCTTACAGGCTTAGGTCTGTTTTCCTGGTAACCTTTGTGGACTTGTAGTATGTGAGAGTGGATAAGGAGTAACTGTTGCCTTGCCTGCTAAAGGCTGAGATCTTTAAGTGTGTATTATAGGAGGCTTTGGCAAATTTTTCTTTACATCCTCAACATAAGTTATAGGCGTAGTGGTCTGTTGTGACTGATGTGGTGTTGTGGATGTACAATGCTTACTGACAATGGGCTGATGAGAGTTTTGTCTCCGTGTTTCAAAAATATTGACTTTTCTTGAAGGTTGTACCATGAAGTTATGGAAGCAGTGAACAGCTGGCAAGCATAAAGCAATTGCTACACTGCCTTAGAACATCTAGTACAATCAAAGTGGCCACAGATGGATTGAGAGCAGACTGTTGAGCCATGTTGCCAGAGAAAGAGGACAAGAGCTGGTCATGGTACTCAGGAGGTGGAGGGAGACTACAGAAGACCCTGAAGATTTATGGATAAAGTACATATATGGTCATATTCGGAAGTTAGGTTAGATGGTGGCTAATCTAGCAGCACTTGGTGACAATACAGGATTAGGTTTGCCAAGAATGATAAACAGTAGAGATTCACCTTTTAGCTACTATTTGGTTATTACTAATGCTGGTCTCACCGTAGCTACATTCAGCTAGGAATCAACATCACTTTGCTCTTTCTCTCACCAAAAGCATAATAGTAGCAATAATCCCAAGCTGGTTCGGGGTGGGCCACTCAACAGCCTCTGAAACAGCACATCACAGAAAGGGCGACTGGGTGGGAAACAGTCTTACAACAGCAGTTATCTTGGGTCATTGACAGCTCCAGAATATTAACACTTTTCACCTGTTCTGCTAAACTTTAATAATAAATGATAATTTTCAGCTCCTCCAGATCACTGAAGCTCTGACAATGATGTAAACCTTAAGTCAGAACCTATTCTCTTTGCAACCATTGGAGGGAACACAAAATAAATATTTACTAACTTGCTAACACCACAACAAATACAATGATGGGCTGTATCCTTAGAGGAAGAGACCTCAGAAACAAAAAGGAAATAAAATGCTTCTGCCCTATTTACTGCTTGTTTCATCACTCATTCAGTACTGCATGTAGTTCTGGGGTCTATGCAAGGAAAAGGACGTCAGGCTGCAGGAAGTAATGTGGAGGAAAACACCAAAATGGTGCAAGGGATGGTGAGGAAACAATTACGACCTAGAAATTTTTTCATTAGAGACCAAGACAAACAGAGGAAGGAAATAATTTGAATTCACAAGATCATATGAGGAAAATATGAAGGGAGGAGGGGCACACACACCAGATAATAGGGATTAATCACTCCCTGGTTCTGCAAAATGTACTTTTTCACAGAGAATGTTGGTAGCTCATGGAAATGTCTATCATAATAGTTAGTAGAAAAGGAATCCATAAAAACATTCAGCAGGGCAAGGGGTAGGCGGAGAAAGTAAAAAGACAAGGTATGGATGGAGGACAGGTAGAATGTTAAATGCCAGGCAATGCATGCTAACTGTCTCCTTCTGCTGTCTAGCAAATGCAAAGTAATGTTTTAGCAGCCTTATGTTTGAACATAGTATTTGTTATGGACAATATGCAACAAGCTAGGAAACCTAACAACTTCTCATTATTTTGGTTTTGATCATGCAAGGCCTCACATCCTCCCCTGCCTCAGTGATTTTTTTCAAAGAAAACTAGACCCACCACTGGATATGTGGTGGTGTACATTGCCAAGTGCCCAGTGTCATGCTGAGCCATGTAGAATGTTAAGTCCAGCCCAAAAAAGCTACAAGGCGCTATCATCTGGGCTCATCAACTGTAAAGCATTAGGTGGGGTTAGGTCTGTCAACAGGCAAGTAGCAGGTTTGAGTAGGATGGATTAAATCTTATCAATAGAAACTGGCTCTTCTGATACAAAAAGTTATATAACTGCTGACAGAGAGCTAGTGCTAGCGAGGGAGGTTGTAAAGAACCAGTTGACAACTCTGGATTAGCTACGCACAAAGTACTGGTCCAGGATTCTCACTCCTCTAGGGATGGCTAAAAGCTACCTCTTTGGAAAAACTCAAGTGTGGAGATACACAAAAGCCCACAGCTGGCTGCCTTACAGCTGAATTCCCAAATGAATCCAAGTTGCAAAAGGGAAAATTATTTCTTGTTTGTATGTCTACAATGATTATTTATTCACAGTATTCAGCTGTCCGCAGATCATGATATCAGTATAAGACAGCCTCTATTCAGGTCACTAGAAATTGTGTACGTTTCAGATTTTGGGATCATGGAAAGCATACAGTGGCACAGTAGTGTCGGTCAATAAGAACACTGCATCACCAATGCAAATGTCCTTCAAGGATGCATCTGCAGTCCTTACAAATGGGTTGTCCTGTCGTCAGGCAGCCCTTCGGTCGGCCGGATTCCAAAGTCTGGGTCTGGCCTCGGCTGATGTCGCACTTCACCCGACGTCATAGCTGCAGTTCTTCGGGTATAAAGGTATCAGCCGACGCCATTTTCTTCAGTCTTTCTTGCCGCGTGGCGCCCGAAGCAGAAGCTGTTCGCAAGTGCCTGTCGGTCAGAACCAGAGATTACTACTACCGAAGACTTCTAAAAAGCTAAGTACCCCGTTGGGGACTCTTTCTTGCCTCAGCCGATGTCAGAAAAAGTGAATAACTGTTTAACTTGTGGGAAACAAATACCTCATAAAGATTTCCACTCTTACTGCCTACCTTGTTTAGGCCCAGACCACGACGTAGCAGCTTGTCTAGCCTGTGCTTCTTTCAACCGACAGACGCTTAGACGTCGGTCGGAATTTGCTGAGGAGTTTTTCGGCTCCGCTTTTGCTTACATTATGCCGTCAGAAACTCCGACTCCGCAAATAGCTAAAAAGCGCAAGGATAAGGACCGACACTCGCGGTCCGCGGTTTCGGCCGAAACCGCGGTTAAGCCAACCGCGAGTGTCTCGGTTTCGGCTGAAACTGAGTCCACGGTTCTTCCCTCGGCCGAAAGCTTTCCTCCTACCGAGGCCTCATCCAGCATGGCTGAATCTGCTACTGAAATCCCACCTGCTCTTGCAGGTTCACAGGATTTATCTGATACTATTCCTTTAGATATTTCTACTCCTGCACGTGGAGCTGCTAGGCCCCCTGCATCCATGTCGAGTAAGGCTTTTGCCAGGGCTAAAGCAGCAAAATCTACCAAAACTGTGCCTGCTACGTCCCCCTCTCACAGGCCTAGCTCTAGTTCTCAAATGCTTAGTCTAGCAGAGGATCTCATTTCTTTGATTCGGGGATCCCAACCTCACCCAGACAGGGCCTCTCACCCACCTCCAGAGAAGAGGCCTAGAGCAGAGCCCCCTGAGCCAGTTTCTTCAGATGACTCCTCTGATGATTCAGATAATACAAACCCTCCAGAGGGCCCATTTTCTCCTTATGAGGACTCTGATGCAGAAGAGTCCATTCCTTCTGCCTCTCCGCCTGAGGAATTTTCTTTTGGGGAAACCTTGCATGCTATGAGGGAACAATTTCAATGGCAGGGCCAGGATTTTTCAGACTCTAGGAAAAGGCTTAGAACCTTTTTGCATTTGCCACAGCATAGGCCTTTAGCCATTCCTCCAGTACTTACTGTTGTGGATGATGCATTTAATGATGCTTGTACTGCTCCTGATTCTCTTCCTCTGGCCCCTGCTAAGCCCGATAGGTACTACAGGGTTCCGGACACACATTATCATTTGTATAAGGCTCCTTTTGCAGATCCTGAAACTATCTCCCAGGGACCCAAGGCTGTAGCAGCTACCTCTGCCAAAAACCCTCTCCCCTCTGAAAGGGAATCTAGGGCCTTAGAGAGATGGGGTAAAAAAGTTTACACTTCTGCTACTCTTTCAGCTAGGGCCTTAAACTGTCAGTTTCCACATGATTCAGTATCAGGAATTTATGTTAGATCAGTTAACTAAAAAACTGTCCTCGGATGAACCATTAGACAAAAAATCTGTTCAGGAAATGGTACATAACATTCAGCAGGTCAGTAATCATCCCTTAAAATGCGGCTATGATGCACTGGAGGCTTCTTTTAGATCAGCTATGACTGGTACAGTGATCAGAAGACATGCATGGTTAAAGAAGCAGTCCTTACCAGACCATGTTAAATCAAAGCTCCTAGATGCTCCTATGGATAAGCTCAATTTGTTTGGCTCCCCGGCACAGCAGGTGCTGAAGAAGGTGGAAGAGAAAGCAAAATCTGTCCAGACAGTCAAGGATTTCTTGCAGGTCCAGCCTCCAAGGTTTAGTAGGAACTGGCCTTCCAAGAATTGGTCCTTTCCAGACACCTCCAGAGCCCAGAGAGGCAGGAATAGGCGCTCAAGAGGCAGGGGTCAATCCAGAGGTGCCTACAGGGGACATCAATGGCAGGCTAACAACCAGCTAGGTACTGCCACAGATCCAGCCACCACTGCTTCCACAGGACAATCACAGTGACTTGGCTCTGGCACCGCCTACCAGGGAACAACTAGAAGCACCCTTAGGCGGAAAGCTAGCCTTATTTTCAGTAAACTGGCACTACATCACAGGAGACAAATGGATTTTACAGACAATAGACCAAGGTTACAGGTTTCACTTCCATACTCTACCAAGGAAGAGAGGAATGCCAAACCTACCTCCAAATCAGAAAACAGAAGCTCTACAACAAATAAATCACTTACTAAGGATGAGAGCTATAGAAAGGGTACCGTTTATGGAACAAGGGCAAGGATTTTACTCCAGACTATTCCTGGTACCAAGAAAAGAAAATCAATGGAGACCTATTCTAGACCTGTCCGCTCTAAACACATACCTCATTGTTCCAAAATTCAAAATGCTGACCCTACAGCAGCTTCTTCCCATGCTGGGCAAGGAGTCTTGGCTGGTAACTCTAGATCTCAAGGAGGCATACCTGCACATCCCCATATGGCCAAATTGCAGAAGATACCTCAGATTTCTTGCAGGATCAGAGCATTATCAATTCTCAGCATTGCCCTTTGGCTTATCTACTGCGCCCAGAGTATTCACGAAATGCCTGGCATCAGTAATGGCTCATTGCAGGCTTCAGGGAATTCAAATTTACCCTTACCTGGACGACTGCCTGTTACAAGCGGACAACAAAAACAAATTAACAAAAGATTTGGAAAAGGTCATTCATCTACTGCAAGCCCTGGGATACACAGTCAATATAAAAAAGTCAAGGCTGATACCATCCCAAAGGATAACCTTCTTGGGTGCAGAGCTGGACACATCAAACCAAATGGCATTCCTAACAGTAGAAAAACAGAAGCACCTCCTTCTCTACTTCATGGCATTAACAAAGCAGAACCAGCTAACAGCAAGAAAAGTCCTGCAAGCCTTGGGTTACATGGCATCCTGCATAATATTGATTCCACATGCCAGACTACATATGAGAAAGTTACAGTGGTACCTAAGGAATTTATGGTCTCAGCACAAGCACAGCCTAGAAACCCGAATTCCAATAATTCCATGCCTGAAGCAAGAATTCCAATGGTGGGCTCAGGCCTGTCAATCAAACAAAGGACTGCCCTTCCACAGACCTCAACCAAGCCAGACCATCACAACAGACGCCTCAGACCTCGGTTGGGGAGCACACATGTTGGACAAGTGCATACAAGGCTTATGGACTCAAGACCAGCTGCACCTACACATAAATCAAAAGGAGATGCTGGCAGTAAAACTGGCAATTCAGACATTCAGACCATTTCTTCGACAGGGTCAATTGCTGATAAGGACGAACAACACCACAGTTATGTGGTACATCAACAAACAGGGAGGCACGCATTCATATCCTCTTTGCCGGATGGCAATGGACCTCTGGAATGTGGCCCTGAGCTTCAACATTCAGTTACAAGCAATATTTGTACCAGGAAAAGAAAATATACTAGCAGACATCCTAAGCAGAACTACCACGGATGCCCACGAATGGATGCTGCATCCAGACATCTTCAAAACCATTACAGGGAAATGGGGACTACCAGAAATAGACTTATTTGCATCCCCACACAACCACCAATTGAAAAAATTCTGCACGAGGGCATACCACCCACTTGCTTGGAAGGTGGACTCCCTATCTTTCTGTTGGAAAAACCTGACAGCATATGCATTCCCACCTCTTCCTTTGATGCACAAGGTGCTATTGAAGATCAAAGAAGACCATCCAAGGATCATCCTGATAGCTCCAGACTGGCCGAGGCAGCATTGGTACCCATTACTGAGGAGTATGTCTCGGGAACAAATATGGCCTCTGCCCCTAGTTCCATTACTGTTAACACAGAACAACTTCAAAACCCTGCATCCAAACCTAAAAACACTGCAGCTGGCTGCCTGGAACATTGCATAGGACAAAATAACCCAGATTTATCTCAAAGGGTTAAAGACATTATCTTGGAGGCTCGCAGACCATCAACAAGAAAAAATTATTCAGCAAAATGGAAAAGATATCTCATTTGGAGTGCAGCAAAAGGAGAAAATGTGTCACTGGTAAACATAGCTAACATCCTGGAATACTTGGCAGAACTCTTCCACAATGGCCTGTCCTATTCTTCCATTAAGATTCATGCATCAGCTATTTCAGCAGAATACAACATGGACCCTCCAGTCTTCTCACATCCTCTGCTCAGGCAGTTTCTGAGAGGAATTAAAAATGTAAAGCCACCTAGGAAGCCACAATTGCCCGCATGGGACTTGAACTTTGTGCTAGAAAAGTTGACACTCCCTCCTTTCGAGCCAGCAGCAACAGCAGAATTACAGTACTTATCATGGAAAACTGCTTTCCTGCTTGCAATCACTTCAGCAAGAAGGGTTTCTGAACTACAGGCATTAATGGCAGTACAGCCCTTCCTTATCTTCCATCAAGATAGAGTGTCCATGAGAACTAATCCTACTTTTATGCCAAAGGTGGTCTCCAGGGTATCTTTAAACCAAGCTATCCGCCTGCCTACATTCTTCCCCAACCCACAGAACAAGGGAGAAAGACTGTTACATACCTTGGATGTACATAGACAATTGCGTTACTACCTGGACAGGACCAAGAGCAATAGAAAAACTGACCAGCTACTGGTAGCATATGCAACAGGAATGGAAGGAAAAGCAATTTCAAAACAGACAATCTCTAAGTGGATAGGAAATTGCATTAGATTTTGTTACTCTTACCATGGGAAGAAAACTCCAGAAAACATCAGACCTCACTCTACAAGGGCTACAGCCACTACCACAGCATTTTTACGAGGAGTGGCTACCAAAGACATTTTAGAGGCTGCTACTTGGAGCTCCGTGCATACATTTGCCAAGCATTATAATCTACCCTTATACTCCAGATCCCGAGCAGGTTTTGCCACTGCTGTTTTGCAAGGGATCTTAACTACACCATAATCTTATTGCTCCTCCTCCCCCAGTTTGGCTATGGTATTCTACCCATTTGTAAGGACTGCAGATGCATCCTTGAAGGACATAGTACAGTTTTGTACCTACCATAAATGTAGATGTCCGAGAGGCATGCATCTGCAGTCAGGATTACCCTCCCTCCTTCCCCTATGAGGTACTCCTAGGGTATTTGCCCATCTTCTAGCTAGCTGGGGGAATCTATTATGGTGTATTTGTTTGTATATATGTATATACATGTTTATTTTTATTTGCTCTTTCTTATTTGGAAACCTTTGCAATTATCCAAATTTAGCCTTGCTAGAGGGCACCTGGCATCTGGGGCAAGAAACACTGAGGAAAATGGTGTCGGCTGATACCTTTATACCCGAAGAACTGCAGCTATGACGTCGGGTGAAGTGCGACATCAGCCGAGGCCAGACCCAGACTTTGGAATCCGGCCGACCGAAGGGCTGCCTGACGACAGGACAACCCATTTGTAAGGACTGCAGATGCATGCCTCTCGGACATCTACATTTATGGTAGGTACAAAACTGTACTTTCTCTACTGAGTTTTTAATTACCAAAATAATGCTCTGGCAATGATGTAAACCATAAGTCAGAACTAGTAAAGTGGTGCAGCAAGAGCACTCACAGAGGAAACCAAAGTGGTGGAGAAGATTTTTTTAGCTGTGAAGGTTGCTGCACAAGAAAAAAAGAATAATGTGCTCTGTAACGCAGTATATTGCTTCAGTCTGTTTTCCCCTGTCAGTAACAGCAAAATAAGTCAATCTGACACTGCACACTGGGCGCCATAGTCGAAAACACATCTGACACAGATATCCTTCAGAAGGGCCTCACAGAAACGGATAACTGGTGCCAGAGCCATGGCCTAAAGTTAAATGCCAAGAAATGCATAGTCATACCCTTCGGGAAAAACAAGGTTACCCCTAGCTACCATATAGGTGGCAATCCACTGAGCACAGAAGAAGTCATCAGGGATCTGGGGACCCAGGTTGACAGTAGCCTTTCGTTTGACACTCATGTTGCTAAAGTAGTTAGGAAAACCTTCTACATTGCCCACCTGATCATGAAGGGATTCACATCTAGATCAAGGGAGGTCATCGTCCCCCTGTACTCATCACTCATTAGACCTATGATTGAGTACAATGCCCCATTCGGAATGTATCTGACCCGACACCTGCAGCAGCTGGAAAGGCCCCAAAAGTTCCTCACCAAAAGGATAAAGGGTCTCAAA
Source organism: Protopterus annectens (assembly GCF_019279795.1). Classification (NCBI taxonomy): domain Eukaryota; kingdom Metazoa; phylum Chordata; order Ceratodontiformes; family Protopteridae; genus Protopterus; species Protopterus annectens. The sequence continues at coordinate 28,757,403 of NC_056737.1, forward strand.
AATATGTCTTATGCTGCCCGACTGAAAGAACTCCAGCTCTATTCAGTCTCATACCGCTTGCTCAGAGGTGACCTGTGCCTGACATATAAGGCCATGTCAAACCCTGATTTGATGAATATGCTTCACCTCAAAAAATCTAGATCCTTCAGAACCACAAGGGCGGGAGACTTAAACCTTGACACGGTTATTAATAGAACGTGCTGGAGGGACAGATTCATCACCAGAGACTCCCTATGCTGTGGAACAAAATCCCGGTACATGTGAGGCAGAGCACCTCGCTGGCCTTGTTCAAGAGGAATCTTGACCAATGGATGGGGGATCGCAGATATACCCCAGGGATTACTTCAGTGTCACTGCTTGACAGAGGCACAGCAAAATAATAGGCATAGTTTTATTCAAACTAAAGGGGTGGCGAAAGCCAAATAACTATGGGCTAGGCTTATAAATGCCCTTGGGCAGATAGCCTAGTATGAACCTTTGTTAAATGTGAAGGAAGTGAAAAGCTGTGTCACTTTCTTGAAAGATTTGACTTTATGAAGGAGGAATCTTAGTTGCCTATGGACATCCAGAGTATGCAAGATATATTTTCCTTTACTGCATGATTTGGGAAAAAGACTGGAAGGTAAAGTGGATGAACTCTGGTTGACTTGGTATTTGTATGGAGGGAGAGACTTTTTTGTTGAAGACTCAGAAACATAGCTGGTTCAGTTAGCACCCTGGGCCTCAACTCTTAAAGTAAAGAACAAAGCAGTTAAAAGATTATCTTATAAAGTTAGATGTATGCAACCCAACTGCACTCAGGTGGCCAGCCAGATTCCATTCCTGTTCCTTGTACTCAACCCTCCTTCAACATACTTTACTTAAAAAATATTTTTTTAAACTGCAGAGAACTGCTACAAATGCAGTATATAGTTGCTACAGTTTATACACTCTACCTGCACAGAGCACTAAAGCACTCATGTTTTAGTTAAAAAAAACATCTTTTTAAACTGTAGCAACCTGCTTGCTATAAATGTAGCAAACAGTTGCTGCAGTTTATACTCTGCCTGCATGGAGTGCTACAGGGCTCAGGCTTCAGTTTTAACTTTTAAACTGTAGCAAAGTGTTTGCTAGAATGTAGCAAGCAGTTGATACAGTTTACACCATATGGAGCACTACTTTTAAAAGCTGATATTACAACAAAAAGCAATCAGCTGATTGTGCCCCCCCAACACTTTGCACCTGGGGCTTTTGTCCCTCTCACCCCATCCTAGCTAGGCTACTGGGAAGACTAAATATAGTACTTTTAAACAGATGGCCCGAAGCTCTCAGACCCTTCTCATGGAAGTTTTGGATACAGGAAATAAGGGTTTCCATGAAATAAATTTCATCTGAGCTGCAGACTCTAGTTCAAATATAGTTTTTATTAAAGCCTCAAGAACAAAACTGAGCTCCCAAGGAGCACTTTATCAAAACTGTTAAAACCATTGTCAGCCTCACTGTAAAGCTAAGAAAAAGTACAGTTTTGTACCTACCATAAATGTAGATGTTCGAAGATCCACATTGCTGCAGTCCTTACTTATGGGTAGTCCGCTGTCCTCGGTCGGCCCGAATACCAAAGTATTAGGCTGACGTCGGTCATGGGCGCTCAGAACTGACATCAGAGCGTCAGGGTATAAAAGCGCATGACCGACGTCATATCCTCAGTCTTTTCTTGCCCCAGATGTCAGAAGGCCCTAAAAAGAAAGGCCACAGCCCAAAAACAGGATACCTCCCAAAAACATGCCCAACACAACCATCACCCAAGCCATATTACCATGCCAAACTACAGAGGGGAAGGAGGGAGGGTAAATTGGACTGCAGCAATGTGGATCTTCGAACATCTACATTTATGGTAGGTACAAAACTGTACTATGTTCTTCATCTCACATTGCTGCAGTCCTTACTTATGGGTAGAATCCCAAAGCAGAGGTAAAGGGAGGATGGCAAAATCATAAAGCAGTAGGGGCTGCTAAAATGCCCTGTAAAATAGCAGAGGCAAATCCAGCCCTAGACTTAGAATACAGAGGAAGGTGGTAATGCTTGGAAAAAGTATGTACTGAACTCCAAGTGGCTGCCTCCAAAATGTCTTTTGTAGCTACCCCCCTCAGAAAGGCAGTAGAAGTGGCAGTAGCTCTAGTGGAATGAGGTCTGATTCCAGCCAGAACCTCCTTACCATGATGGGAATAACAGAAAGAAATACAAAACTCAATCCATTTAGAAATAGTTTGTTTTGAAACAGGTTTCCCCTGAGAACCCAAAGCAAAAGAAACAAACAACTGCTGAGACTGCCTGAACCCCTTGGTTCTGCTCAAATAATAACGTAACTGTCTGTGAATATCCAAAGTATGCAAAATCTTCTCCCCTTTATTCTGGGGGTTTGCATAAAAAGTAGGCAAATGAATAGTTTGGTTCAAGGCCATACTAGAAACCACTTTAAGCATAAAGGAAGGATTAGTACGCAAAGATACCCTATCCTTATGAAAAATCAGGAAAGGTTCCACTGCCATAAGGGCCTGTAATTCAGAAACCCTTCTTGCAGAGGTAATGGCCAACAAAAAAGCAGTCTTCCATGATAAATACTTTAACTCGGCAGTAGCTGCAGGCTCAAAAGGTTGTAGAGTAAGCTTTTCCAACACAAAATTGAGATCCCAAGCAGGAGTAGGAGCTCTACGTGGGGGTCTTATGTTCTTTGCCCCTCTAAGAAATTGCTTAAACAAAGGATGGGAAAACAAAGGAGGGTCACAGTCATAGTAAGCAGAAATGGCTGCAGCATGAACCTTTATCGAGGAGAAAGACAAACCCTTGTCCAATAACTCAGTAAGATATTGAAGAGAAACACTTAAATCAGGCTTGGAAACATCAAAGTCCTTCGCTCTGCTCCAAAGGAAAAATCTCCTCCATTTATCTGCGTAAACTTTCCTTGTACTAGGCCTTCTGGCCTCCAAAATAACATTCAAAACTTGCTGTGGAAGCTGAGACCCTCCAGGGTCTAGAACAGAATATGCCAGGCTGTGAGATGCAGAGACTGAATCTTGACATTGAGGAAGTGACTGCCCTCCTGAGACAAAAGATGCGGAATCAAAGGCAGAGGCCATGGAGGCTCCTGCTAAACTCCTCAGTAGTGGGTACCAGTGCTGTCGAGGCCAATCCGGCTATCAGAATCATGGATGGCTTGTCTATTCTGGCCTTCAGGAGTACCTTGGGAATGAGAGGCAGAGGTGGAAAGGCATAGACATGAAGATTGCTCCAACTGAATGATAGAGCATCCACCTTCCAAGCTGTGGGATGAAACATTTTTGTGCAAAACTTTGGCAACTGGTAATTTAGTGGAGAAGCGAACAGATCTATGTCTGGAGTCCCCCATAACACTGTCAACTTCTGAAACACATGAGGATCCAGTTTCCACTCGTGAGGATCCACAATTTGTCTGCTCAACACATCTGCTAAGGAGTTCTGTGCTCCTGGTAGAAACCTTGCCTGAAGATTGAGTTGTAAACTGAGAGCAGTCTCCCACAAAATCATCGCTTGCCTGCAAAGAGGGTACGAATGGGTTCCCCCTTGCTTGTTGATGTACCACATGACAGTAGTGTTGTCTGTTTGAATCAACACCTGTCCTGGGTGAAGTAAATCCCTGAAAGCCATCAATGCAAATTGAACTGCTAACATCTCCTTCAAGTTGATATGCAAATGTTGAAGTCTGACAGGCCACGTGTCTTGCACCCATTTTCCATTGAGGTGTGCTCCCCAAGCCTTGTCCGAGGCATCTGTCATTAAAATCTGACTCGCCTCTGGTCGGGTCACAGAGAGTCCCTTGTTTAGGTGACATTCCTGAGCCCACCACAAAAATTCCTTCTGAATGCAAGGTATTATTGGAATGACAGTGTCTAGATCTTGGCAGTGTTGTGTCCATACATTTTGGAGATACCATTGAAGCTTCCTCATATGCAGTTTGGCATTGGGAAGCACCAGAATACAAGATGCCATGAACCCCAAGGCTTGAAGGACTGTCCTTGCAGTCAGCCTGGACTGTAGAGACATTTGATGGAAATAAAGAGAAAGGCTTCTTTGTTTGTCCGGGGTCAAAAAAGCCATCTGGGAAGCTGTATTCAGTCTCACACCCAGAAAGCACATGTCCTGAGAGGGTACTAGACTGGACTTTGTTTCGTTCACAGAATACCCTAGGCATCTTAACACTACCATCACATACTGTAGATGATGAAGAAGTTCGTCCTTGTGTTGTGCAATAATCAGGCAATCGTCCAAATAAGGATAAATCTGTATTCCTCTTAACCTGAGAAATGCTATCACTGGAGCCAGAACCTTTGTGAACACTCTGGGCGCAGTAGATAAGCCAAAGGGCAATGCAGAGAACTGATAATGTAGATTTCCAGCCCGAAAACGCAGGTACCTCCTGCAACTGGGCCTGATAGGAACATGAAGATAAGCCTCTTTGAGATCCAGAGTTACCATCCAGTGATCTTTTCCCAACAGAGGTAAAAGCTGTTGTAACGTCAGCATTTTGAACTTTGGAATGTCCAGATAAGTGTTGAGGATAGATAAATCCAAAATTGGTCTCCACGTGTTCCCTTTCTTTGGTACTAGAAACAGGCGGGAATAAAATCCTAGTCCCACTTCTGACAGAGGAACTGGCTGAATAGCTCCTATTTGAAGAAGCAAAGAAATCTGCTTGTGAGCCTCTATCCTTTGCCGAGGAGGAACGTCTGGCATGCCTTTGAAAGGAGGCAAGGTATGGAAATAAAACTTGTAGCCTCTGTTTATAATGTCCAATACCCATTTGTCCTGGGTGACTAAAAGCCAGTTTTGCTTGAAGAGTGCTAACTTTCCTCCCAAAGGAGCTGCCAGGCAAGAAGAATCTGGCAGCTGAAAATGCAGGTCATTGGGCCTGTTTACGAAAGGACTGGCCCCTGCCCTCACCTGCAGCTTGTGCAGGCGAACTCCAAGTTCTAGGCCTGAATGTACTGTGAGCTCTGCCCCTGCCACGTCTAGATCTACCCCTAGATTGGGAATCAGAAGAAGGGTAGGTCCACCCCTTAGTAGGCCAATTTCTACTAAACTTTGGAGGTTGCACCTGCAAAAAATCTTTAACAGTCTGCATAGACTTAGCCTTGTCTTCCATTTTCTTCAAAACCGACTCCACAGGGGGACCAAACAAAACTTCAGACTGTAAAGGGGCATCCAGAATTCTAGTTTTAACATGCTCGGACAAATTCTGATCCTTAAGCCAGGCGTGCCTGCGAAGAACTGAACCAGTGGCAGCCACCCTAGAAGAGGCCTGCACAGCATCAAAACCACACTGTAAAGAATGCTTACCCACCTGTTCAGAGACATGTACTAAATCCTGCAATTCTTTACACTCTATGCCCTCTGCCAAAGCATCCACTTTAGATTTAAGCTGAGAAAGGAGGAAATTCTGATACTTCAACATATGAAACTGGCAATTTAAAGCCCTCATTGCTAAAGTAGAAGAGGTATACACCTTCTTACCCCATCTATCCAAAGCTCTAGCTTCCTTATCTAGAGGAACCGGATTCTTTACAACAGAGGCTCTAACACCCTTAGGCCCCTGACTAATAGTTTCCGGGTCCGCCCTAGGACTCTTATACAGATATTTATGAGCCTCAGGCACCCTGTAATATCTGTCCGGTTTAACTGGCGCAGGAGGCAAAGAATCTGGATTAAGGGAAGCCTCCGAGAAAACATCTTGAACAACATCCAAAACAGGAGGTATAGCCAAGGGTCTATGCTGTGGTAAAAACAAGAATTCCCTAAGCCTCTTCCTTGAATCAGAGAAATCCTGTCCTTCCCACTTAAAATGCTCACTCATGGAATGCAGAGTTTCTGAAAATGAAAAATCCTCTGGAGGAGAAGCAGAAGGAGTGGAATCCTCTGCATCAGAATCCGAATAAGGAGGAAAATCTAGAATATCTTCAGCAGAAGACTCTGAGTCATCTGAGGCCTGATCCAAACTTTCCAACTCTGGCTCCACCCTGGGCCTCTTATCAGGAGGGGGCATAGAACCTCTAATTAAAGTAATCAAATCTTCTGCCATTTTAAGCATGTGCTTTTTTGGCACAGACCCTGAAGTACCTGGAGGGACACCAGAGGAAGGCAAAACAGACCTGCCCTTAGAAGAAGCCTTAGGAATAGAAGCAGAAGGCCTAACCATCTTAGGCATAGAAGGGAGAACAGTAACTTGAGAGGCCCCTTCAGCCTGACCTGACTCCTGGGAGGCCACATCCTGCAAAATCAAAGTTTCCCCCTGAGACTCAACAGAAACTTCAGCCGGATCCCCCTGCTCTACTGTAGCTTCTGCAGGACCGGCGTCCGTAACGGACGAATCAACCTGTCTAGGTTTCAAGGATTTGTCTTTGCGCTTCTTCGTGGAAGCGGGTGTCGGAGGATCCGATGGCATATTATAATTACACCGCTTACCAAAGACTAACCTAGCACAATCTAACCTTCTTTTTATAGTGCGCTTATTAAACCTAGCACAAAATCGACACCCGACTACGTGGTCCGGCCCCAAACAAGGAATGCAAAGAGAGTGATAATCCCTATGCGGTATCTGTTTCCCACAAGAAATACAATTATTCACTTTTTCTGACATCCGGAATTAACTGAGGCAAGAAAAAACAAAAATATTCCCCAACGGGGTACTTAGCCCAACTTGGTATCGGTCTGAAACTCAGAATTCGAAAATTTCAGAATGCCGAACGGCACTCGCAACGCTGCTTCTGCATCGGACCATGCGGCAAAAAAGACTGAGGATATGACGTCGGTCATGCGCTTTTATACCCTGACGCTCTGATGTCAGTTCTGAGCACCCATGACCGACGTCAGCCTAATACTTTGGTATTCAGGCCGACCGAGGACAGCGGACTACCCATAAGTAAGGACTGCAGCAATGTGAGATGAAGAACATCTGAAAAGTAAGAATCAATCACTTGGTTGGCATTAATCAATAAAAATCAGCAAACAGAATTAACATTGTCAAACACAAAGAGATAAAACACTGAAATAATACCATGCGTATGGCATTATATAGAAAATCACAAAATTACCATTCCAAAGATTTTAGTTTTAACACTGAGAATATAGGAACACTCATTGATTCCTGGAATTTTTGTTGCATTAAGTGTAAGTGAGCACAACAGTTGTTCTCATTCAAGCCTACATTTCCAGGGACCTCCCCTTTCAGACATATTTATTTTGCTAATTATCAGAAAAGCAGAAACTTCTTGCAGTTTTGACAAATAAGCGAATGCTTAAATACTGCATTGTTAAGATTCCTTTTCTTAATGTCTGTAATGCGCTCATAAATCTTTTTTAAGGGAATGTTCTGTTTTCCCTACGTAATATGCGTCACAGAAAAGACACTGTGTGAGGTAAAAAAAAGTGCCCTGATACTGCAGTTGCATCTACCAAGGCAAGATACTGTCCTCTGATGCTTTTAATGGAGACATTTGTGGTGCCATAAAAAATACCTACGTTGTCTGTACATCCTACATTTGGACATTCTTCCATGGTGAAACAACTGATGAGCTCTCCATTATGGTCTTGATATTATGTGTCCTTCTAAAAGCAATTTTTGTTTCAACATCGAAAGTTTGCATAAGGTGCATAGTTTTTTCCCCAGCTGTGTTTATACTTGTGCAGATATGCCCTGCATCCACTGAAAAAGATATGACGAAGAGTCAGAGGTCCTAGCTCAAAACACTACAATATTTTTTCACAGTGAACCCTAAGTCATTTTATGTGGGCGGGACAATTAGGAAGTTGAATTCAAGAATATACGTACTCTGATACGCAATAAAGAAGAAAAATGGTAAAAATACTTTGCGCTACCTTAAAATGCATATGTTTTAAAAACTTTATTTTTTTATATCTTATATGGTACAGAACACAATATTACTGGCAGAGATGCTAAGAACATGTCAGACATCAAGGAATATGACTGGCAAATAAGATTAAATGTCACAAATTCAGCAAGTTTGAATGACTATATTAATTTTAAAGGTGTTTTAAATAAATGGAGGGTTAAGACTAAGTAATAAGAAGTGAATTTTAAGGAGGACATGGCTAGATATGTTCTGCAGTTTAAGACCAAGTACAAAAACTGATTTTAAATAACGGATATGATTGGGTGCATATTATAGGATGTGAGTTTTTTTACCGATTTTATGAGCAGAGTTTCATCTGGTACTCAGAGTCTAAAGAAATCTGTATGTGAAGAGAAGAATGGGCTCACTCTGTGTGTAATCAAGTGTCGCTCTGAAGGAATGACAGTGGATTTAGAAATGTTTTCTTGTTTTTATTTTTAAAGTCCAAGGCTGGGTGTTTAAGTGTTTTGTTATTATTATTCCAAATGTAATAAATTAGCAAGACTAAACTTAGATAAAAGAACTTTGTGTCTAAAATAAAAGTTACGGACTTGACATAACTCTAGATCCCTGATGTCCCTCTGTCCATTTTGATTTTTTGGGTCATCCACCGTAAGGGAGGTCTGTTTTGGAAATTTTCAAAGATTCTCCAGCACTCAAACTTCCCTCCTCCTATACTATGTATCAGGATAATCCTCAAATCAAGTTTGCCCCAAGATGATGGAATACCCCTAGATCCAGAAACTATTTCCCAGGGTCCAAAAGGGGTTAAGGCTTCCGTTGCAAAAAATCCAGTACCCTCTGACAGAGATTCCAGAGCTTTGGATAGATGGGGGAAGAAAGTATACACTTCTGCAACTTTAGCAGTAAGAGCTTTAAATTGCTAGTTTCACATGCTTAAGTACCAACAATATTTAATGGCTCAGTTAAAACAGAAAATGCTTGCAAGCACAGAAGCTCCTGATTGTAAAGAAATGCAGGATTTATTGCATGCAGTTGAACAGGTGGGAAAACATACTCTGCAATGTGGTTTTGATTCTTTAGAGGCCTCTTATGGAGCCGCAGTTACAGGTTCTGTGATTCGAAGACATGCTTGGTTAAAAGAACAAAGTTTACCTTATCATGTTAAGGCAAAATTATTGGATGCTCCTTTACAGCATGATACTTTGTTTGGTGTTAAGGCAGAAGAGGTATTAAAGAAAATGGAGGATAAAGCTAAATCTATGCAAACAGTCAAGGATTTCTTACAGGTACAGCCACCTCGGTTTAGCAGAAATTGGCCAACAAAGAATTGGTCCTTTCCAGTGTCAGACAGGCCACAGAGAGGCAGATACAGACGCCCAAGAGGCAGATCTCAACCCCAAGGCTCAAACAGACAACGACAGTGGGGCACCTCAACCCCAAAAGGTGGTGAGGACAAGTCTCAACCTTACAGGAAACAGTCACAATGACTTTCCCCTTCGTACACCAAGCACTTCCTTTTTGGAAGACCCCTTAGGGGGAAAACTAGCACTTTTTTCTCAAAACTGGCAAATAATCACCCAAGACAAATGGGTCCTGAATATTGTGTCTCAAGGTAACAGATTCCACTTTCATACTTTACCAAGGCTAAAAGGAATGCCAGACCTGCCACAAAATCAATGGGCAGAGGCACAAAAACAAATTTCAGCCCTCATGGACATGAGAGCTATTCAAAAAGTACCACAACAGGAACAAGGACAAGGATTTTACTCTAGACTCTTCCTGGTCCCCAGAAAGGACAAGGCCTGGAGGCCCATACTAGACCTTTCAATTCTGAATACTTACTCGGTATCCCGAAATTCAAAATGTTGACATTACAGTAGCTTCTACCCATGCTGGGCAAGAAGGCTTGGCTTGTTACTCTGGACCTCAAAGAGGCATACCTGTATGTCCCTATCAGACAAAATTGCAGAAGATACCTCAGATTCAAAGCTGGTACAATGCACTACCAATTCTCTGCACTTCCCTTTGGCTTATCAACTGCGCCCAGGGTCTTCACAAAGTGCCTGGCACCAGTAATTGCATTTTGCAGACAAAAAGGAATTCAAATATATCCATATCTGGACGAGTGCCTCATTCAAGAAGAGACAAAGGACATTCTTCTACAGCATCTGGCGTTTGTAAAAAGGTTGCTAATTTCTCTAGGGTACACAGTAAACGAAAAGAAGTCAAAACTAGTGCCCTCGCAACAGATTATATTCCTGGGTGCCAGCTTAAATACAATGGCCCAGATGGCTTACCTTATGCCAGACAAACAAGTTCAACTAACTCAATATTTTCAATTGCTGGCAAGAAAGTCCCATCTCCCTGCAAGAAAAATTCTGCAGGCCCTGGGATTCACGGCATCCTGCATACTACTAATACCATATGCCACACTGCATATGAGGAAATTACAATGGTACCTGAAAAGTGTTTGGACTCAACACTCTCACAGTTTAGAAGCAGTAATACCAATGATTCCCTGCCTACAACAGGAGTTTCGATGGTGGACACAGGCATGTCACCTAAACAAGGGTCAGCCTTTTACCCAACCCACAGCCAGACAAACTCTAACAACAGATGCTTCGGATTACGCCTGCGGAGCACACATGGCAGGAAAATGCATTCAGGGCAAGTGGACCACAGACCAGATGCATCTTCACCGTCCATCAAAAAGAGATGTTGGCTGTTCAAAATGCCCTAACAGCTTTCAAGGACCTTCTACATCCAGGACAATTACTACTAAAGACAGACAACACCACAGTAATGTGGTACAGGGGCACTCATTCTTATCCCCTATGCAGGCAAGCCATGACCTTGTGGAACACAGCTCTAACGTACCAAGTTCACCTGCAAGCACAATTCCTGCCAGGAAAGAAAAATACTCTGGCAGACGATCTAAGCAGAAATATCATGGACCCTCACGAATGGAAATTGAATCCACAAATCTTCACCATGGTAACGCAAAAATGGGGATGCCCAGACATAGATCATTTTGCCTCCCCACTGAATTGCCAACTACAAAAATTCTGCACAAGGACTTATCACAAACAAGCATGGAAAGTGGATGCTCTTCTGTTCAGCTGGAAAAACCTTCCCGCCACTGCCTCTCCTTTCAAAGGTACTCCTAAAAGCCAGACAAGAAAAAACACAGATGATCCTGATTGCTCCAGACTGGCCACGCCAGCACTGGTACCCCATCTTAAGGAACTTGGCTCAAGGCCCACCATGGATTTGCCTCAAATTCCACACCTTCTGACTCAACAAAACAATCAGATCCTGCACGGTCAGCTCAAAACCCTAAACCTGGCTGCATGGCAGATACATTAGTCAAACAGACAACACCTCTCTCTAAAGCTGTTATGGATGTAATTTTGGAGGCCAGGAGGTCTAGCATCAGGAAAGCTTACTCAGAAAAATGGAAGAGATTCTGCGCCTGGAACCAGGCTCAAAGCCTTGACCCTCTTGTTCCAAACATTCCTCAGATTTTACAATACTTAACTGAGATGCTGGACAGAGGCCTATCCTTCTCATCAATTAAGATTCATGCCTCGGCCATTTCAGCAAATTACAACACGGATCCTCCTTTATTCTATCATCCCTTGCTAAAGCAGTACCTCAGAGGGGCTAAAAACATAAGACCGCCCCGGAGAGGACCAACACCAACTTGGGACCTCAATTTCATTTTGGAAAAACTGGCCCTACCACCTTTTGAGCTAGCCAATACAGCCGATCTAAAATTTTTATCATGGAAAACAGCTCTGCTCCTGGCAGTAACTTCAGCACGAAGAGTCTCAGAGCTACAGGCATTAATGGCAGTGGAGCCTTTTATAATTTTTCATCAGGACAGGGTATCTTTAAGGACAAACCCTACCTTTATGCCAAAGGTGGTATCTAGTGTGGCTCTTAACCAAACCATCCATTTGCCAACTTTTTATCCAAACCCCCAGAATAAAGGGGAGAAACTTCTGCATTTTTTGGACATACACAGGCAGCTATGCTTCTACTTGGACAAAACAAAAGCTTTCAGGAAAACTGAGCAACTGTTTGCAGCATATGCTGCAGCATCACAGGGCAAGGCTATCTCAAAGCAGACTATATCCAAATGGATAGGACACTGTATTTGGTACTGCTACACACAGCATGGAAAATCAGTACCAAATAACATTAGGCCACATTCCACCAGGGCAACAGCCACTTCAACAGCCTTTCTCAGAGGAGTACCTACCAAGGAAATTTTGGAGGCTGCAACTTGGAGTTCAGTGCACACCTTTACCAAGCATTACCACCTGCCTCTTTACTCTAAATCCAGAGCAGGATTTGCCACTGCAGTTCTGCAGGGCCTCATAGCCAATCCTAACTCTTTATAGACCAGCCACCCAACCTCAGCTTTGGGATTCTACCCAAGTGTAATGACTGCAGCAGTGTAACACGATGAACACAGTACAGTTTTGTACCTACCATAAATGTAGATGTTCGAGTGTTCACACTACTGCAGTCCAGGTTACCCTCCCTCCATCCCCTCTGAACTAGCTGGACTTATCTATACCTTTCTATCCTATACAACCTTTGGGGTGTATTTGCTGGTAACTGAAGGTATTGTTTTTATTGTATATTTTTGATTAGCAATATGTATTGCCTACCTACTTGGGGGCATCTAACATCTGGGGCATGAAAAACTGAAGAAAATGGCATCGGATGCATAAGAAGCGACAGCAACCGACGCCAGACCAAGACTTTGGAACTCAGGCAGACTGCGGGACCGCCTGACAGCAGGATAACCCAAGTGTAATGACTGCAGCAGTGTGAACACTCGAACATCTACATTTATGGTAGGTACAAAACTGTACTTTATGCAATTCAACAGCCATTTAGACAAACTGACTTCAGAAACTTTCAATCCCACTTTTATCTTACAAAAAGCTATAAACAGTTGAGCATCTTTATGTATAGGTTTTGTGCGATGCAAATAAAATCTCAGTTGACAATGGACATTTACAGTATGTAAAATGTATTGCCCTTGGTTAGGATGATTTGGGGGAAAAAGATAAGTAACTGGATGGATTGGTTAAAGGCCGACTCTGAAGCAACTTTGGGTACAAAGGTATGGGTCCTGTCTTTGTAAAAGATAAGAAAAGGCTGGTTGAGGCTATTGCAGCGAAGAACAAAGTCCATCAAGAAATAAATTTCAAGGTAGCAGAAGAAGCAGGCTCAAAAGGGGGTTGCATAACATTTTGCAAAAGCTTGAAAAGGGGGTGCATAATGGCTTGAAAAATCAAAGTAAGGTCAAAAGAGGGAATGGGCCTTTAACTGGTGGTCTCAAAAAGGAAGGTTCTTTTGAGAAAGGCTTTTGAGATCTTTCAGGATGCTATAGAAGATTAGTCTGAAGCACCATTTGCTGCCAGCTGTACCTTGATGGTACAGTAACTTGCACTGAGTTAAAGAGATCTGACAATAGCTCAACAGAGATGGAAGAGGAGCTGAAAAAGGACCTAGTCCGTTGTCAACAGCAAAGACAGTAAACCTTTTCCCTTTATTCTAGTAGATTTTCTGATTGGAAGGAGTTTGTGAAGCAGATAAAAGCTGAAGCACCAAGAAGGTAGAGAGGAATGACTGGCAATCACTGGAATTGGAGAAACTTGGTTGTTAGTTTGAGGGGCTTGATGTATAGCTGAGGCCTGCCAGATGGGTGAGATAAGAGATCCAGCTTGGGATCCAGGACTCTTGGTAGTCAGTGAAGATGTGGCTACTGGTAAGGGAAACATATCTGCCAAGGCCAGAAAGGTACAAAGAGAATTACTGTTACCTTGCATATTCTTCTGTAATAACTTTGTTATATGTGGAAGAGGACAGAAGACATATAGGAGAATAGTTGGCCAAGTACAAACTGACGCTTTTGAGGGAAGAGGGCAAAACAGCTACTTTATTTGGAATTGGTGGGGGGTATAAAGAAGTTGCAGCAATGTTGGCCCTAGCAGCTTAAAATTTCTTTAGTCACTGTCTTACTGAAGGACCTCTTGTGAGGCATTAGAATGCATCGACTCAACATGTCTGCTAGAATGCTTATTTGATCTGGAACGTGCATTGCTGTCTGAAAGCACTGTGAAGACATTGTCCACTGCCACACCCTCATAGCTTTCTGACATAGCAAGTAAGATCAGGCTCTCCCTTGTTTGTTGATGATACAGACCAAAGACATATTTGTATGGAAATTGCATTCCAGGGAAGGAAGTCCTGAAGTGCCTGCAATGCTAGGAGGATTGCCCTCGATTTCCAAAACACTGATGTGAAGTTGGGCCTCTAGGCTAGTCCATATGCTTTGAAACATCCTCCCTTCGAATTATCTCCTCACCCCAGTGAAAAAATATACATGATATACAGGCAAAGGCATCCAGGACTGGAAAAATGACAGTGTAGAACCCTCAAAATGCAGAAATATTCCTACAATGGGGCCAGGCCAGGCCAGGCTCAGGAGGAGGAAGGCCCCCCTGTTGTAGAAGGAAGCAGCAGTCCACAAAAAGGACAAAAATTGATTGGCCAAAAAAGAGCCATAAAGATGACACAGTGGACTATTGAGAATAAGAAAGAAATTATGTACTGTTATTAACTCTTTTTCCACCTCCCTACCTTTTCTTCTGCCAAACTTCCTATAATCTATGCCTCTCTGCAACATTGATAGCTCTACCTCTATTACATTTGAGGATTATGTATTTCACTGTGTGTTGCAAAAAAAAAAAAAAAAAAAAATTTTTCCACTTTATATGATTGGTGTATTTTCTATGTATTTGACTATTTTCATGTACTACCTCTATTCAATTGCCTTGTTTTTAGCATTAATGATGCTGTACCTATCTTTGTCTTTGTCTATTGTCTATTGTACTTAACTTTCTGGAGCTTTTCTCCCCGGGCCTCTACTGAAAATGGACATATATCCAGCTAGACTAGCCCGGTCAACAAATGTAAAATAAAAATAAATAAATATTATTATGCAAGAAGCCCAGAATTTCCAGATACAAGATATACAAAATGATTAAAAGAAAAATTAGAGGAAAGAAAAATACTTTTGCAGGAAAAACTGTCAGAAGCATCAGATAAAAATTTGCGTTCATTAATACAACAGATGTTTGAAAAACAGTATATAGATCAAGAAACTTTGATCTCTTTGGAAAAAGAAGCCTTTGAGGAAGTGGGAAAATATAAACAACAAAACTTAAGAGATATTTGAAAAAGCTAAAAAAAGAGATATGGACATGAGAAAGAAAGAGAGATTTGATATGGTGCAATATTTATGCAAAGGAGAAAGCTAAGTTACTAAGTTAACTAATATAGAGAAGGCAGTCTCAAAAGTATTCGAAGAGAAATACAGGCAAAGGCATTCAGATATGGAAAATTTCACAATAAAAGATTAATAACACAAAAACATAATGTAGAAAAGACGATTAGTAAAGTAAAGGTTAAAGAAATAAAAGCTGAAGTTATGGAGTGCCTGGAAAGTGAAGGATTTAATGTAGAAGGTCTAAGACAGACTACATCACAGTATGTTGGAGTATGTCCCCAAAATAAGGAAAAGCAAGAAGACCAGGAGACTTGTGAAGAAGAAATATGGACAGGGGAAAGGAAAAGAGAATTAATATGGTATAATATTTATGCAAAGGAGAAAGCAAAATTAATTAATACAAAAAGAGCAGCACCAAAGATATTTGAAGAAAAATATAGGCAAAGGAATTTGGATATGGAAAACTTTACAATACAAAAAATAAGAAGACTAAGAGGAAAAGTAGAACAAGAGATGAGTAATAGAGAAGTCAAAAGAAATAGAAATTGAAGTAATGGAACAGCTGCAAAGAGAAGGATTCGGTGTAGAAAATCAAATGCAGAAAGCACCACAACAGGATAGAGCAATGGATATCCAAATTAAGGGGAAACCAGTGGAAAAGGAAGTAACTGGTCAGGTGCCATATCAAGAAATTTTGGAGCCTTCCACAAGAAACCAGTATAAATATTCATTTGAAGCTAGACAGCAAGGGAAGAAACAGGAAACTGTGGAAACTCTGATGCAGTCAATGTTGAGAAGTGATAGGCCAGTGAGTTCCCATATGACAGAACAACAGAAGACACAGGATGAAATTGAAGGGAATGTGCCACACGAAGATGCTATAGAACTTTCTATAGAATGCCCACAGGAAATGGAAAACAAGTGATGTACCCTCAGTATGGAAGAAAAGGAGTTAAGAGAAGAGTTGCTTGATTTAATAGACAAAGACATCTATATCAAGATCAATGAGAGAAACAGACTGCAGAAGGTTAATAAAACCCCAAAAGTCAGAAGCTTGATAAAACAAATGAACACAGTAATTACCACTGTCCATAGAGACCCATGCGATATAATAGAAGAAAACAGAATATATTACTGTGGTGCTAAATTAATAACTGATAAAGTTCTATCACAGGAACATATGGTAGCGAGGGAAAAGAGGGGGCAACAGCGAATACCATCATGGAAATATCGAATAGAGAAAACTATAAAGCAGCTAAGACAAGAAGTATCATTGTTAGAAGATTATAGAAGAGGGAACAGATCAATGAAAATTTTAAGAAAGATAGATGTGATAAAAGCAATGCGTGGCATTAGAACAGACCAGGATCTATTATGCACTATTGGAGATAACAAACTAAAAATTATAAAACAGACGGAAAGACTAAAAAGATATAAAGATAAATATAAGGGAAAAACACAAAATAAACAAATTATTGATGACCCAAAAAAGTTTTATAGAGAACTGGGAAATAAGGTAAAAGGAATAGATAGACCGCCAAAAAAAGAGGAAGTAGATACATTTTGGAGAAGTATCTATGAAGATCCTGTGGAACATAACAAAGATGCTAAATGGATAGAAGAAGTAAAAGAGAGAATAAGAAGTTTAAAGGTACAGGATATGAAATGGGACAAAATAACAACTAGAGACATTGAAATAAAGTTGAGAAAATACTCTAACTGGAAAACCCCAGGTCCAGATGCAGTACCTAACTTTTGGCTTAAAGTATTAACTTCTTTGCACAATGATTTAGCCATGAGTAAGAACTATTTATATATGCACCCCGAACACACACCACACTGGTTAACAACAGGAAAAACAATGCTCTTACTTAAGAGTGAACCTGCAAGCTACCCTAAAAATTATAGCCAATAACTTGTCTTCCGACAACATACAAACTATACACTGGAATTGACGCTGGCAGAGTTTATAGTCATTTAGAAGAAAACTCAATTATGGCAGTAGAACAAAAGGGCAGTAAAAGAAAGTCATATGGAATAAAGGACCATTTGTTGTTAAACAAAGTTATAGTGGAGAATTGTAAGAAGGGGAAGAACCTAAGTATGGCATGGATTGACTACAAAAAAGCATTTGATAGTATCCCACATTCATCGACAAAAGAGTGCTTAAAAATGTATAAGATACACCCTACACTGATTGATTACATTACAGTAACCATGAAACAGTGGCAGACCACTTTGCAATTAAGCCATGATAAAGGACAGATTATTATCCCAGGGATAAAAATTCAATGGGGTTTTCCAGGGCGACTCTCTGTCACCCTTGTTATTCTGCCTTGCCATTAACCCATTAAGCTGCTTACTTAACAGCCTAGGCCATGGCTACAATTTGGCTTCTAGAAAACAACAAAGTCTAATGACTTCTCATCTTCTCTTTGTTGATGACTTAAAATTGTACAGCTCATCAGATGAGAAACTGAAAGCACAGATGCAGGTTGTCAAAACATTTTCAGATGATATCGGAATGTAATTTGGTCTTGATAAATGTGCAAAAGCAACCTTTAAAAATTGCAGCACCAGGGAAAACATCCGTTTGAGACAAGAATGTGATATAAAAGAACTTGAGCAAGAGGGGGTGTATAAATACTTGGGAATTGATGAAGGATAAGCAATAAAACATGAATAAATGCGAATAAGGCTTAGTAAGGAGTACTTTAGAAGACTTAAATTAATCCTAAAAACAGCATTGACACCTAGGAACAAGATCCAAGCTATAAATCAATTTGCTCTTCCTGTCCTAACTTATAGTTTTGGAGTGATTGACTGGCCCCGAAAAGTGTTGTATAGACTGGATATCAAAACAAGAAGGATGCTTCATGCTCACTAAATGATTTATAAAAATCAGTGTATACCAAAGATTATATATCCCCCATTCTGAAGGAGGGATGGGCCTCCTTGAAATTGATTACATTTATAGATCTGCAATCGTGGGACTCCACACATATCTATTGACATCACAAGATCCAAATGTGGTGAAAGTTTTGAAACATGAGGAGAATAAATCTAAGATGACATATCTGCTTAATTTAGCAGAAGCATATCGATGTCAAGCAGGAATGGAAATCATACCAGAAGTGGATAAAAAACAGTCAGCAACTGAATGTGCTAAAAAAGAAAGAACATAAGGTGAATGATCAGATGAGAAGGCAAGAAATGTGGAAAAAACATAAATATAGTTACAAGTATAAAAAACTTCTGTAAGAGCCTCATGTTGATCAAGAACGAATGCAGGAATGGTTAAGGAGAGGTGAATTTACATCAAGAAATGAAAGGTTAATATTGGCAGCCCAAGACAGTGGGCTGCGTACACGCTGGTTTACTAAGTCCATTGAACATGTGGGAGAAACAGACATATGAAGGTTTTGTGGAACCGAGTTGGAAACAGTTACACACCTTATTGCTGGTTGTGATGCTCTAATGGCAGAGGGACTGTATATTGAAATGCATAATAATGTGGCGAGATTGTTACATTGGAGATTGTGCAAACATTATGGTATCGAAATGGCTGAAAAACATTGGAAACATGAGCCACAGAGAATCCTAGAAAATTATGAAGTTTATATCACATGGGATCACCCAATACCAACAGTCCAAAAGATAGATGCTATAAAACCGGACATAGTGATCCAAGAAAAGAAGACAAAAGTAGCATTGATCATTGAAATTGCCACACCTAGTGACTATAGTGTCTTGCGTACAGAGAGACACAAAGTCATAAAATACCTTGATCTGCAAGGAGAAATGAGAGCCATGTGGAAGAAAGATACCCAGACAGTTCCAATAGTAGTAGGAGCAACTGGTCTTATAAAAAAGAATTTACAATCATATTTAGATATGTTACCAATTCATGTAACACCGTATGAATTGCAGGAGGAGTCATTGCTGGGCACATTGCGGGTACTGCGAAGAGCACTTTTGGCTACCATCAAAAGTGAAATAACACTAATTTCATGAACTTTAATTGTACTCCGACTTAGGAATGGGGTCCATTCCCATCATGGTATTAGAAACCCAAAAGACTTGGAGAAATCAAAAAAGAGAGAAACCATATAAATGTCCCGAATGTGGTAAGTGCTTTCTACGTAAATGCTACCTCAAAAAACATCAAATAGTTCACAAACAAGAGAAACCATATAAATGTGATGAATGTAGTAAGTGTTTTACACGGAAAGAAACACTCAGAACTCATCAACGGTTCACACGGGAGAGAAACCATATAAATGCCCTGAATGCAGTATGTGTTTACACACAGAAAATCCCTCAACTACCATGTACAAGTTCACACAGGGATGAAACCATATAAATGTACTGAATGTAGTAAGTGTTTTACGCAGAAAAAAAACCTCAAACACCATCAACAAGTTCACACAGGAAGTCAGAAAACTCGACACTGGAGTCCAGGAAAAAAAGACAAAAGTATAATTATGCAAGAAGCCCAGAATTTCCAGATAGAAGATATTTCGAAAGATTGAGAGAAATTAAATAAAAGAAAATACTTGCACAAGAAAAAAATGTCAAAAGCTTCAAATGCAAATTTGCATTCATTGATAGAACAGATCCATGAAAAACATTACATAGACAAAGAAAGTTTGGGCCACCTGGAAAAAGAAACGACAGAGGAAGTGCAAAAATAGATAAAAACATTTTTTTGAAAGGTATAAAAAAGAAACGTGGACATGGGGAAGGAGAGATTTGATATGGTGCAAGATTTATGCAAAGGAGAAAGCCAAACTAATCAATAGAAAAAAGCAGCTCCAAAGTTATTTGAAAAGAAATATGGGCAAAGGCACCCAAATATGGAAAGTTTCATAATACAAAAAATAAGAAAACAAAGGAGGAGTGTAGAACAGAGGATTAGTAATGTAGAAATTAAACAGAAACTGAAGTTATGGACTACCTTAAAAGTGAAGATTTAGAATAGAAAATTCAACACTGGTGATGTCACAGCATGATGGAGCAATGAGTCCCCAAATTAAGGAGAAACAGGTGGAGCGGGAGACATCTGAAGAAGAAATATGGACATGGGAAAGATAAAAGAGATTTAATACAGTACAGTACTTATAGAAAGGAGAAAGCAAAACTAATCAATACAAAAAACAGCACCAAAGATATTTGAAGAGTAACACAAGCAAAGGCACCTGGATATGGAAAATTTCACAAACCAAAAAATAAAAAACCAAGGGGGATAGTAGAAAAGAAGATTGGTAATGGAGAAGTGAATAGAATAGAAACTAAAGTTATGTATTACCTGCAAAGTGAAGGATTTAATGTAGAAAATCCAACACGGGTATTGTCACAGCATACTGGAACATTGAGTCCCCAAACTAAGGAGAGAAGTTGAACAGGAACAGTCTGATCACTTGCCACATGATGGATGTTCTGGAGCCTTCAGCTGGAAACCAATACAAAAGATGAGTTGGAGTTACATAGCAATGGAAGGAGCAAGAAGCAGTGACAACTCTGACGCAGTCAATGTTGAGGAGTGATAGGCCAGTGAGTTCCCATATGAAAGAGCAACAGATGACGCAGGATGCAGCTGAAGACAATGTGCCACAGGAAGATGTTTTGGAACTTTCTGTAGAATATCCATAGGAAACAGAAAACAAAGATGGGCAGTCATCACTAAATGCGATCTTTGGTATTGATTAGTACTTCTACTCTGTTACATTGGGTTGAAATTGCTAGGCTTAAAATTACCTCTGGCTCAACAGCCTAGTAATCTCCTGTGATCCTGAAATAAGACATCCTAAAGGCCTACTGAGTATATCCAGTCCACCTTACTCAGGACAGTAGGGACAGAATGCACCATAACCATCCAGAACTTTGTCTTTTTCACATATGTATTTAACTTGCTGGGGTCCAATGTGTGCCTGGGGTCCTCATTCATCTGGACTAAAAAGAACCTTGAACAGAGTCCATATCCTCTGTGGTCTGTCAAGACTACCTGGACTTCCTGGACGGCTCTTTTTCTAGAGAAATTTCCTGGGCTGAAGCTCCACTTTTTTTGGGAGGGGGAAAGGTATTTGGAGAGAAATGGAATTATATTGCCTCTGGAGACTTTTCACCCATGACTCTTGCGTGATGACCATCCAATCCAATTTTAAAGGTGAAGAGAGAAGTGTCCCCAAACTGCAATATGCTGGGGAGCAAGCATTTAAGAATGGTGGAAGGGTTTATCAGAGAAGAGTTCTAAACCCTTGATTCTGCCTATAGGGTGTGACCATACAAGCTCCCTCTTAAACCATGGGGGGCTCTGTCAAAACAGGAATCAAAGAAAACATGCTGAGATGTTTTCTGAAGCAGAGGCTCCTAGAATAAGACCAGTGAGGCTTTAAAAAACAAACTCACATGGCAGAAAGTCTTTCGCCATCTTGCTCATTCTTCAGTGTCAGAACCAAACATGTATGATCCATCAAAGCTGTCTTCAGTATGGCAAAATCTCATCCAGGCAAGGCACTGGATAGCAATGTCAGTGTCTGTTGCTCTACAAGCACCATTGGCTGCATTAGAAATAAGTCTCAGAATAACATTAGTGAAGGACAACATAGTATCCAGTTGAGTTTCTTTCCTTTCCTAATGTTAGCCGTTGGAAGCTTCTTCAGGGACTCTAACACCTAACCCAGTAATTCCCTCTGGAACATGGTAATGTGTGAAATATAATTCAGTGCTATGAGGGAGAAGGTTCTTGAGGCATAAGCACATTTCCGGAAATGATCAACTGTTCTGGTTTCTCTATCAGGCAGGTGAACAGTGGAGCTCTCTTCTGACCGTTTTTTTTGTGGTTGCTGCAATCACAACTAAATCAAGAAAAGACCCCTTACAACAGTGAGGATGATCTCTGAGAGGAACAAGAACTTTAGTCCACTTGCAGGGAATCAGTATGACTACATCTGGGTCCCATCATGCCCACTGCAAGACCATATCAAAGATGTGATCAGCTGGAAGAACCACCCAGGTAGTAGATGGGCTAATTCCAAACTCCTCAAAGAATATCTGAGGAAGCAGTTACAGTGGGCCAGTTCCTCCTTTGTCTCAGTAATTCTATTAACTGACCAAAGATGATGTCTTCAGGGAGAGTTCTACAGGATCCTTTCCCTCCATTGAGGTCAGTGTCCTCAGTGAGAGATTCTTGGACAGACTCCAAGTGCCACCTTTTGCACTTACACATCCTATGCTCTTCAGGTGGGGAGGGATCTGAAGAGTCAGAAGTGTCTGTAGTCCCCAAAGTTAGGCAAGGATCAAGGACATCAAAGCTGGGCTGTCCATGGGAGGGATTATGAATGCTGATAGCTGTAGACATATTGGGAACTCTGGGTTAAGCAAGAGTATCAATAGCATCCCCTTCCTGCATTGACTGATGAGCTAATATCTTTTCAAATGCTTTGAAGGCTCATGAGGGCACCAAAGGCATCTGCTAAACAATCAGGAGCCAAGTATAAAATTGAAGAGTATAAAGAACGCAGACCCAGTGCTGAACAGCCTGCCAGAACCAAGGCCAAGATTGGTGCTAGGTGTTGAAGACTGATGTACACAAAGACAATGATGGACCCAAAAGAGTCAGAGCTGTTTTCAACAGACAGGCATCAACTCCTTGACTTTGGGACACACTTGGCTTTGAAGATTTCTAAGTTGAATGTATCAGGGGAACCATTGGGGTAGAAAACACTAGAGCTGTTGAAGCTGCCAGAAGGATGACTGGCAGAAATCTTGGCTCCTTTGGGTTGGCTAGTGGATGAAGCTGCAGCAGAAGATGAACTTGCAGAGTCTACCACAGAACTAGTGAGAAGGCCTCTCAAAATCAACTTGTTCTTTCTATCTGCCAAGGTCTCCTGGTTGAAAGAAGAACAAATACCACACAAAACATCCAAATGTTCAGGACAGACACAAACCACACGAGTCATGAAGCAGAATTTTGTACCCACACTTTTGACACTTCTTAAATCCTGATGCCTTATCCATACTTAAAACTTATTATAGGCAAAGTCCGTATAGCACTTTAACAGGTGTGGGTAGGCCTAGGTAGGGAAGAGAGAGAAAATGGAAAGACCTTTAAGGTAAAATGTGTTGAAAGGTTAAGAAAAAAACAGATAACCGAAGAATAACAGAAAGGAAAATGGAAAAATCCCCCCAAAATATCTTTGAATTACATTTTTCACTTATCTGTAAAACTCTGAATGGAGAGCTGGAGAATTGTGTCTGATCGTTAGAGCACCAAACAAGATCTGGAGAGTGTAACAATGCACAGTTATATGGAAGAGAGATACCCTAAGTGATGGAGAAGCTCTGAAAGTTGCCAGGTCAGATCTGCTGCAAGGCAGATATACCAATCAGTCAACACAGATGAGGGGACAATACAGGATCACAAAATTAACTTTAATATACACCAGTGAAGTTACAGTTGGACCAAAGCAGTAGCCACTAACCTCTGTAATGGATTTCAAAAGACAGCACGTAAATCTTATATCAGTTCTGAGTTTACTGACAAACTTGAGCACAAAAGCAGTATTTTCAAAACTAATATGCAAATCCATGGGTGAAATGAGTTGTGCAGTTATTTTCTCCTGCAGATATGTTTCAGCACTCACCTTCAGCACTCCTACGTTTTTCCTTCACGTGCTCCTGGGCTGCATAAAGGATCTGTTTGACAACATCGAGCACAGCAAGTTGGATCGCAGGGGACTCTCTTGTCAAAATTAACCGGTGCAAGACATTTAACAGCTCTACACTTAAGTCCTATGGTAACACATACAAAAAAGCCATAACTATAGAGAAGTTTTATTTACCACTTTTTTTTACACAATTCTGAACACTGAGGGACTACTTCAGGGATTTCATTAATCCAACATGACATTATAAAAGACATCGTAAAAGCTAGCTCACCAGTTCAACACAAAACAAAGTGATTATTCTACAAAGTGGTATCTTACCAGAAAATGGGCATCAAATAAATGTAGTTTCAAAATGACTTAAGCAGTACAGAGATCTTAAGGTATACCAATAAAAGACATTCTAGGCCAATGAGAAGATGAAATGTGAACACAAAAGTAATTAACTGGCTATCACAGACCAAATGATGACTCACTTTTCTGCAAGTACTTAACATTTCACACTGGCAGAAATATTCCCAAAAGAAACGTAGTACATAAAAACTTAGTTGGCTCATAAATAATAATATCCAAGTAAAACAAACTTTGACTTTCAAATGTAAAGTACATAAGAGACTAATTATCACAAAGGTTTTCAAGAAAATGACAGCACTGCACTCATCAACCTGCCAGGGAGCAGAACTGCAAACGGCTGAAGCTGCAGAAACAAAGGCACTGCAGCCCATTGGAAATCCCAAGGGTGAGACTGGAGACAGTGCACTAATGATCTTTCACAGAAGTTGCACAAAATTCCCCATTAGCCTTCAGGATAGAAAATTAGAGAAGTCTAGCTGGGATATCACAATTACATCTACCAAGGCAGCATATGTGATGACTAGCGACTCCTAGGTAGTAAATTTCTGGATGTCTGAAAACAAGCAGATTTTATTGCCTTTGCAAACTTTACTGAGAAAGGTTGTTTCTACAGTACTGGGCATCCGAAACTGGGTACTAGGTGAAGCAAAACAAAATCAAGCAAAAGTTTTACCTAGGTGCAGTTGAAGCCTATGAGCTGAATAAATTAACTATCAACACACAAACACACATTATTAAATTATGTGGCCAGGGCAGTGCTCATGCCTGAAGAAAGATATCCTTATACCTCTGAGGTGTACATTATTAAATTAAAACATGCCTGACCATTCCTCTTCCTCTGAAATATACAATAAACAAAAATTAATTATTTTTGTATTATCTTTATTATTTAAGTTCTTATTCGGTAAAACCATTTTTTTTATTGTGAATAAAAATACTTCTAAGAGATAAGAAATCTAAAATGTGTGCTTCAGGCAAACATAACATATTTTCTTATTTCATAGGAAATGAGAAATCTAAAATGCTTCTTTTTATGTGAACCTAAACTAGTCTCTCTTGTGAGAATATTTGCCTGAACGTAGAAATGTTTGCTTAACTGTTCTTACACTGTGAGCTCTGAGGTAAAGGAATATTTATACTGAACTTGGACAAGACATAAAACAGAGACCATATATATACTTGATGGTAGCTCAGGTGGATGTAAAAGAACCCAAAACACTTATTTCTTGGCTTTCCACAGTAAAAGCCAAAGGCCTTATTTTTTCTTTTTTGCTATCTTCACTTGAAGAGCAGAGGGTTGTGGATTTCTAAGAAGCCAATAAATCACCAACTGACTTTCTACAAAACTGCAGACCTTTATTTTGAAGAGGTGAGGGTGGTTGGAGGTGACACTTCAGGGTCCAGCACTGAGTGCTAGAAGTGTCATTTACAACTATGATATTCCAATTGTTGACTCTGAAAGCAATGACTATACTTATTAAATCAAAATATTTCCATGATAAAACAAATTCCTTCAGCTGAGAATTTTAAAATTAATGTCCGTACTTAAATTTCTTCTAGGTTAGATTACTGCAGTTCACTTTATTGACATCTGTGTGATTCTGACAATGAACATTATAAGTCCAAAACTCTGTTACTAGGATATCAGTCATGTTTAAATTCTGTTTTACCTATCTAAGGAATTCACAATGATTTACACTGATTACAAATTCCTGAAAGAATATTTTTTAAGTCTCCAGTCTAGACTTTTTATGCACTGCATAATTAAGACCGTATGTACCTGTATGAACACATCATTCTTTACCATCTACCACACAATCTCCATTAAACAAATGTAAGGCAAGAGATAAATATTCTAAAAATCAGTTCTGACTCTTCCAGATGTTCTGTTTTTTCTTACAAGGCCTCTGCCATATGGAATGTCTCATCCCTTCATTCAAGTGACATGGAAAATACCTTTAGAAAGAACTTGAAAACATTTATTTGTAAAGACTTATTGTTGTAAATGATCTTTCTCTAGAAAGTGGTACATTTCATTTAGGTCTTTACTCCTTAACTTGGTCTGCTGTTAAAACTGTATTTTATAATGTACACATCAACTAACACGATGCGCAATCTATTAGTTTTTGACTGCATTTATTTTACAAATTGCATTCACTCCTGCCTTAAATATGTCAGCCAGTTTTGTATTATCTGAATGTTATTACACATTGTTTTATTCGAGTGTTATTATATGTTGTCGGTAATTGCACTATTTTATTTTGTAAACTGCATTCATTGAAGTTTTTCTCCCTGGGCATCTGCTGAAACTGGCCATTATGGCCCAGTCATATGGCCCAGATAGTCTTACTCAGTAAACGAATGCAAACAAATAAATATATTTCTCTAACACTGTCTTTCTGCTGCCTTGATGAACATTTTCCAACCATTTTTTTTTGTTTTTGTACTCTTTTTTTGTTTATTCTGTGGTTTAATCTAAATTTTATATTTGTATTACCTGTTAAAAGTTTAAAAATATAATTATGTAATGTTTTTAATATTAATTCTTGTAGTACAAAATAGTTTTGACACTGTTGACCAGGTTAGTTCCACTAGGCCAGTAGCCTCTTTTCAAGGATACCCAAGGTGGTACTCATAATGCTTAGGGGAAGGGCACCAGGGAACTTCCTCCCTACTCTTTTCTGTTTTTAGAAATCTGCTTGTTCTGGTGATTTTGTTCTGTGTGACAGACAGACATTTAAATAAGCTAGGGTGCACATTTCACATGTTTTTTCCCACTGGTTAAATTGTTTGAGTGATACTAAAATACAAAGTGAATTTCTGGGGCCTTGTCTTTGTTTGAAAAGATTTCAAGCCTGATCAAACTAAAGTACTGCTGGTGATTCCCTGCTAGGTAAAGGAAGATAAACCTGTATTTTCTTGTCTGTGAGTGGCAAAGTTGCTTTCTGTTTTATCTGCTCCATTTTGTTTTCTATTTTAAGAAATCTGCTCAGTCTAGTGTTTTTGTTCTATGTTAGATAGACACAAATTAGCTAGGCTGCACATTTCACGTTTTTTCACTGGCTAAATTGTTTGAGTGAGACTTTACACAGTGAATTTCTGTCCCTTTGTCTTTTTCAAAAGATTTCTAACCTGCATAAACTAAAGCACTGTTGGTAACTCCCTGCTAGTTTTTCCTGTGCACCCTCCCCTTCGTTGATCTGCTTTTTAAACCTAGTGATTTTAAGCTACCCACCCCTACTGTAAATTGAGATTAATAAGCTCCTCCCTTTCTACATTGCTGCTGATATCGTGAATTATTTAGTTGCCTTTCCCTGTGCTTATACTGAAAAAAGTGTATTTTGCCTCTCATTGTCTGTTCTATAATTTACTTCCTCTGAATTCATTATCTAGCACGCTGATGGATAAAATTATGTATTTTTACACTCTAGCAAGCAATTGTTTTTACATCAAGAGGTCAGTGGATTTTCCATCTCGTGCACTGGGAGGTAGCCTGGTCTATTTAGGTCTGAGAAACACTTGAGATTTCTACATGTAGTTTTATCGGCTGGATGGCTTATTAATCAACTTATCTTGTTTTAGTGCCTTTATAAATTCTGTATAATTGAGTGGCTCTTGGCTCATTTATACAAAATAAAGACTGAATACCAAAATCCAGAGCAAAGGAGAAAAGCGAACCAGTTCAACTGTAGCTCACTGCCAAATTTATTCAAAATAAAAGACGAAAAACATATGAGATCAAGCGCTTTCGCCAGGATCAGTACCAGGCTTTTTCAAGATGAAATAAAGAATAAACAAAATAAAGACTTTTATTGAATAATCACACTTTCATAAGCTGTTTAAAATACACTGCTGTATCTGTAGCTTAGGGTTTTTTTTTTGTGGTAGCATTTTGTATCTTTTAAGTTTATTTGTGGTAGCATTTCACTCTGGACACTCCTTTGCTGTGCTTTTACATAAGGAAGACAGGGATTATTCATCCACTGGCAGTAGGTGCTTACCTGGGCAGTCTGAGCTGGGAAGCACACAAAAGGGCTCTAAGTATCTTTTTACACTTTTTTTATATACTGTGACTGTACTTTAGCAGTTTCAAAACCCTGTACTGTCTGCTGTGGCTTTAGGTAGTCACACTGTATATCTGTTAATTGTAAGGCTGTTACACTTGTGCTCCAAACCAGCTATTCTCCATTAAGAAGGTGGTTTTCTGCACCCTTGTGACAGAAGTGTGTTGATCTAAGCTGTCTGAGTTGAGAATGCTGATGGAAGGCTTATTGTGTGTTTTCTTGATTCGTAGTGAGCTTAAAACTGGTTTCTCTTTGCTTGCATTTAAGCCTCACATTTGTGTGGTGCTGCTCTTATCTCAGCAGCAGTTAGCAGTGCCCCTGTATAGACGCAAAAGCAAAGAAGCTCAGTTTTTCCCAAAACAGCTGTCAGTGAAACCCCTCCAAGCTTTTCTGATGCTCTAAGATCAACTCAGTTGTGCACTGAGCAGTGTTGCCTTACTGATCAACCTTAGCCTACACAAAGTATAGGTCCCTCTTGTAGTCTCAGTGCTACCAGCACAGTCCTGTCAAATTAACACATTTCCTTCCCTAATAAAACATACAGTAAGAGCCTGCTATCATGGCTGGGTGGTTTCTCATCATCTCCCTGCCCAACCTAATAGATATGGACATCTTGAAGCAATGCAGCAATTGTCTCATGTATACTGACAACTGCTTACTCCTGAAATAAATAAATACTTCACGCTAAAGATATAGTTACACTATGAAATTGGAGGTACGACTCTCACATATGGACAAAGTGAATGTCAAACAGGTTGTTAGCACACACATACTTTCCACACTAAATAAGGATACAACACATAAATCCACATATGCGGAGATGCTCACTAGTAACTTGCCAAAAGATCAGAGGCTTCCCAAATGGAAACCACTTACACATATAACAATGCAAAAAAAAAAAAAAAAAAACCACATAACACACACACACCAGTGTCTCAACAAATAAGCCAATAAGGCATAACACCAGAAAAGCTAATGTATTGGTCATAGGTGACTCCAATGTGAGACACACACATGTTCCCTTCACCAGGCTGGAAAAGGAGTGGGTTACAGTTAACTCTCAGGTGCCAAGATCTGTCAAGTCACTTAACTGCAAGCACCAGTCTGTCATAGTCCATGTGGAGGTGAATGAAATGAGACATACCTCACTAGACTATACGAAGAGAGACATGACTGAGCTCTGAGACTGTCTCTCATAGGCAGGTATAAGCCTAGCTTTAAGCAGCATTCCACTTTCTCCAAAGATGATGCACAATGCAAACAAAAAATGACTGACTTTAACAACTGTCTTAGTTTCTGGTGTCAGTCCAAGCGGATCCAATATCTGTCAGTCTGGGAAGAAGTGGTTGACAGGCCATGCAGCTTTGCCAGAGATGGTCTGCACCCATCTCCTCTAAGCTTTCAGACACTGGCAAAGGCATTAGGCACCCCTATTGTGCCTATTTTAGGTAGTGTCAAAATAACCAACCTCCCAACATAACAAAATCCTCTCTAGATCAACTGAAGGTACTATTGCTTATTGCTAGGAGTCTAAACAACAAATTGCACTCCCTGGAAGAATTCCTCACTTTGAAAGTTGCTGATGTCTGTACAGTCACTGATACATGGTTCAAAGGAGCGGAAGCCACCCTGGCTGTGCAGGGCTACAATGCCTTCCATACATTCAGACCATAAACTGAGCATGAAAGAACCAAAGAGGAGGTTTATCCATCTTCATTAAGGATATGTACACCTCAAGACTGATCAAACAGTAGACTCTCTTGAGCTACTCCATGTCCAACTAACTATAGGCAAAGCCCCCTACCACATCATAGCTAGCTATAGGTCTTCCACCATAAAACAGGAAAAGCATTCTGTATACCAGGACTTACTGGAGTCACTTGCCATATAGCCCAAAATCCATACTCGTGGGTGATTTTAATTATCCTACTATCGACTGGGAAACACACAACCACAAACATGCTGCCTCAGAGGTTCTTGGACTTTGTCAATGCAAATGCTCTGGAATAGCTAGTCAGCAAACCCACAAAAGGCTCAACTGTCCCGGACACAGTATTCACTAACATGGGAGAGCACTGCACCCCACCACCCGTGTGATGTCATCCCTGGTAAGATTGGACCATATATCAGTCTTGTTTGACATAATTATAAGACCAGATACCCCATCAACCTCAAAACTGCTTAAGAATTTTTCTAAGACAAAGTACCTCCTATTAAGTGATGGTATAAGTAGTTTTGATTACAAACTATTGAAAATAAAGATGCAGTTAGAGAATTCATTTTTTACTGAATGTATTAAAGAGAAGCATGTGCCTAAGGGGTTGCACACATGGAGGTTTCCCACGTGGCTTATTGAGAATTCACCATTACACAATGACTTGTTGAATAGATTTGACCGCCATGGGTGTGAATTAATGGAGCTTCTTGTAAAATTTAACACCAAGGCTACTGGTGAATCAATGGCTGAAGTCAAAGCCTTGGGTAATGTAATAACTCATGATTCAGTTTTTGATCAATATAAAACTGACTGTGCATGCATTTTTACAAGACTCGACCAAAAAATTCAGTCAAGGAAATTGAAGAAAATTAAGAAATTACAGCATGATAGGCATGCATACTCTAATCATACTGCCTGCATCAGTTCATCCCCAGCAGAGAGGTCAGTCTTGTCAGAACTGCAATCATTGGAACCCCAGATGGAAATAGTGTTTCTGTACCTCAAGAGGTTGTGACTTACAACCAGTTTGATTATTGTGAACAGAACACTAATTTAAAATATACAATTTTTCATCTCATCTTATAGATTCCAGTTGTGACAATTTGTTTGAGCGTGGCCTTACGTTTATTCCCTCTAAATAAGCAAATCTTGTACATGTTCTTATGGATCTTAAATTATATACTCGAAAATTTAATTTTAAGCTCCTGTTTGGAAATTCATTTGACAATATGATCCCCTCAGGATTTCGAGTTTATTTAATCCTCCTATTCATCCGATTGTTATGTGTTTTGAAAAATATGTGACCTTGATTTTTGTGAAAAATTACATAAATCAAGGAGACAACATGCGTCTATAAACTTACATGGTAGGAAGTTGTTACATGAACTTGGTAGACACAATCTTAGATTTATGAAGCCTGATAAAGGGGGTGGGCTGGTTATTATGGATGGTAATGACTAGGCTGGAACAATGCGTCTGATGTTGTCTGATGTTATGTACGAAATTTCATCCCTAAATGAAGTCAATACAGCATATAAGAAAATTAGGATTATTTTTAAAAGACATGTTTATTGATTGACACATTGATTTGGATGAATATAGTTATTTAAATATTGAGGGCCCCAAAGTCCCTGTTATCTTTGACATCCCAAAAATACAAGGTTTTGCATCAATCACCTTTGAAACCTACAGTGGATGCCAGGGTTTCTATAACTTACCCCTGTGCTAAGTTTTTGGATTTAAAACTAAAGCATTTGGTCATGAAAAAACCCTCATTTGTAATGATTCTTGGAATTTTTTGAGTAAAATTAATGCTCTGGAATTTGATGAGCCAGTGATTTTCATCATAACTAATGTTAAGGATCTTCATTCTGTTATCCCTCATGATACTGGTTTATCTTGGTTCACTGAATACTTTTTTGATAGGGGAGTGATACAGGATTCGATTAACACCTACAAAATTCTATTAGAGTTAGTTCTAAAGAATAATTTTCTTATGTTCGAAAGGAATTATTATGTACAATGCACTGGGGTGGTGATGGGTTCCTCTTGTGGGGGCCTATTCGCCAATATAGTTATGTTGCAATGGGAAAAGAAGTTTATGTTTGGGTCAAAATTCTGGTGTGCCTGTAAATGTTATACCCATTTAGACAATATATTTCCTGTTTGGGATGATACTGGTGATAAGTTACTGGAGTTTGTAAAGTACATTAACCAGACCACAATTTTTTTGCATTTTTCATTTGAATTTAATGAATAATGTATTGCATTTTTGGATGTACGGCTTAGGAAAAATATCTTGCTTAGGAGATTTTGTTGACAAATTTATTGTAAGCCTACATTTTCCAACAGTCATTTACATTTTATGAGTTTTCATCCACTTACACGGAAACATGCTGTCGTGAAAGGGCAGTTTGTCAGGGTGGCATGTATGGTATCCTCATTTGATGATTTTTTAGATGAATGTGATACCATTAAAAATATGTTTTTAGCACGAGGTTACCCTAATGCATTTGTGGATCTTTTGATGTACAAAGTATTAAATAAAAGGTAAAGAGCATTCTACCACCCCTTATTGGACCATGATTATAATGAGATTGAGGCTTCTAGTACAGGCATTTGTGTTGAGGTCACAAATAGGAGTCTTGTGAAAGTAAAGCTTCATCAAGACATGAACACAAAGCCCTCTATAACAGTTCATTTATTAAACAGTTTAATGCTGATAAGTTAAGCTATTAGAAGAATTGGTGTATTTTTCAGGAGGATAAAGGTATAGCTGAGAAGGTGGGTGAAAGATCAATGTTTATTTATAAAAGGGGAGTTAATTTAAAAGGCATTACTAAGGAATTTGGCAATAAATC
Source organism: Protopterus annectens (assembly GCF_019279795.1). Taxonomy (NCBI): domain Eukaryota; kingdom Metazoa; phylum Chordata; order Ceratodontiformes; family Protopteridae; genus Protopterus; species Protopterus annectens. The sequence continues at coordinate 28,790,263 of NC_056737.1, forward strand.
CATTAAATGTACCTTAGGCATGCCTAATATGTACTGCATGTCAAAATGCGGGTCTTGCGCCTTCTGTCATTGAGATTTTAGTTTGTGATGGTTTTAGAATTAAAAATACAAATTTGAAATTGGATGGTACATTTAACTGTTGTACAATGGGGGTTGTGTACGCTGCCATATACCAGTTTTGATCTGCTTACTACATTGGTAAGACCGAACGTAGGTTGAAGGACTGTGTAAGAGAGTATGTGAATGATATAAGAAATGCTAAGTTATCAAACGCATTAGCAAGACATATTGTAGAGAATCCTACACATGATTTTAAATTTGCTATTATTGAAAAAATGAATATGGTGGCCCATGGGCATTGTATTTAGAGAAACGGGAATTGTTTTGGCAGCTTTACTTTAATGCCAGTAATTGGCCTGGGTTAAATGATCATATTTCTATTAGCTGCTTGTTGATGGTTAAAGTTCTGGAAAGATAATCATAATATCACTTTTATTTCTGTTCTTGTTTGATTGATGTGTAATTTTTAGGAGGTTTCATGTTCCCTTTGGATGCCTTTTTTTTAATGTCATTTTGGGTTGCTATCTTTTTGTATTTGAGCTGACTGGTTGGGGGCTTGGCTGTCGCATGGTTTGTGATCACCTTTTTAAATAATTTGTTATGGCAGCTGAGTTAATCTGATGAAGTTTTATGTAAAAAATGAAAGTGCTTACTCTGCCTGTTTTTTCATTAAAGTATATTTTATTGTGGTGTGAACTGGTTGGATTTTGCCTTATTATTTTACAGGTATCTAGCCAGTTGGAGTCTGGGCGGACCTTGGATGTTTGCGTATTATAAGTAGTTTCAAAGCCCCCTGGAATGCAGATAACATGGACTCCTATGCAGTGGTTTACACCATGACCTGTATAACCACTTAAGCAGTTGTATAGAATCAGAAGTACGCGACCGGATTAAAACCATGTTTTTACGAATAAAAACAAGCCACCCTGATGGACCACTAGTATAAACAGGCTATACAACAAAAGAAAGAAACTAATGTCCAAGAACAAGAGGAAACTGGATTAGCAGAGGAAGAAATCCCTCTCTAGCTTAAACAAGCAAATTAGAGATCTTGGCAAGTCCTCCAAAGCTAATTACAAAGCAAAAATAGCCTCTCTAGCTAAGGATAATGAAAAGGCATTCTTTAACTATGTCCAAAATCTAAAAGGGAATACCCAACTATGCAATGAACTGGCTGCGGACAGCACCACTCATACTCAAACAGAGGTAATAGCCAACCTGCTAGCTGACAGATTTGGAGCAAACTTCACCCCACTGTCTCCTTCAGCCATCCCCCAAAGTATACATACCACCATTCCACAGCCTATTATCTCAAGAGAGCAGGTCATCTCGATGCTCTCCAAGGCCAAAAACATGGCATCAATGGGACCAGACAACATCCCAGATTGCCTTTCAAATAACTTAAAACAAGACCTAGCAGGCCCACTTGGATCCCTCTTTAACCACAGCATAAGAACTGGCTATGTTCCAGCAGAATGGAGGACAGCAACAGCAATCCCTATGCACAAATGGGTACCATCAACTGACCCTGGGAATTATAGGCCCAGAAGCTTTACTGCCTTCATCTGCAAGGCCATGGAAAGAATCATTATGGACATTATTAACAAGAATATAGAAAGCTGGTCCATTATAGCACTGCAGTACTCTTGGAATTCTAACCTCTCTGACTGGAATTATATGCTCCTCCACCTCCCATGATCCTCTGCACACTTTAAAAAACATTTCTAGTGTTCCACGCCACCGTTACTTACTACACCTTCCTTGCCCTTCCCCTCCGGTGATGTGTGGTGATAACACGGCATTTTGTTAATCTTTGAAAACGTGTAAAAGGTAGTGAATGCTATTTCTGTATCAATATTGTAATGCTTCATGGAGTCTCCTTATACAACTGCAAATCTGTTTGTTAGCTATAACTTGTGTTCCACCTGGCCTCACTACATTATATACAATGACTGCATGATACTGAATTTGTTTGTTAGAAATTGTTGTACTGAGTATCGATTTGACTTACTGGTATTAACTAGGATAATACAGCATAAATTCTGAACTTATCTTCATACTACACATAAATTCCTACTTGAATTGCTTGTTATACTTCAGTCACTGCAAAATACAGATAGATTCTGATGTAGAGTGTTTAATTATATATGCTACAAAATCAATAGTCTGTTAAGCATACGCTCTTGCACTAGTGAAATATCTGTTTTTACTGTTGTTTATGTTTGTGTGTTTCACTTGTAGAGCTTATTGTGAGGGGAAACTTAAATTACTTTTTCTCCAAGCACATTGTGTTTGCTGTTTTTTTCTTCCTTCTAACAGTCTACCTTGTGACTGCTCCTATCTGCTGTACTATCCATACATGTTAGCTCTGCATGTCTGTCTCTCTTTCCTCCCCTTATCTCTAGTTCTCTCAGCATACCGTCCCAACTTTAATCCCTCACCTACTGTTTTCTACACTGTCTAGAACCTATTGCTTACATCTTTCTGTTCTAACATTACTACTTTCCTCCCTAGCTTCAGTACTCTTCATCCACATTAAACTTCAAACTATAACCACAATAGAACTCTAACCTCTTTTCTCCATGTTCTCCCTTCTTTATTAGGTGCTAAGACTGCTCGCTTTTCATTCACAAACTCCCTGAAGCCAGCTAACCCTCCCAACAGCTTAACAACAGCAGATTCCTTGCAGCACCGTTTCAGTTAAGGATCTACTGTACATTTCTGAACTTGTGGAGTGATAAACTATAGTAGTTGTGTACCTTAAAGTTATCCACAATGCATCACAGTCTCTAGCTAGTTTTCCCCATCCCTTTCCCCTTAAAGGAAAATTCCACCCTAGAACTAAAAAAAAAATGTTTTTTCACTCTAACTTTATTTCTTGACCTATTTTAAAAACCTCAAAATCATTCTAAGTGCTTTATTTGTAATTTTAGCCTGTTTCTCACAACATGGATACCAGTGGGGATTGATGTATCAACATGATCTTGTTCTCCCTCAACCCTTTCTCTTTCCCATAATGCTTTGTATAACTCTTGCCAGACATAAGGAAGTAACTGAGAATTCCCATGCCATTGATATATAATGGGATTTGTGTGGGTCACTGCTATTTTCTTTACATTCTGTAAACGGACTACTTCTTTTCTGTCTCTAATCACCCTCATTTATGTTTGGCTAAGAGCTTGCTTTACACTATACTTCAAAGTTATCCAGCTACAGCCAGAAAAGTAGCTAAACCACAGGCCTTTGTTCAGGGTTTTCGTTTGTAGTCCAAGAGGAAGTGACAGTCCCCTCCCCCCACACCATTGCAGAGGTGTTAAAACGGTCACTGCACTGACAGACCCTTGCAGAATCTATTTCCTTTAACTCCTTATCACCCTTATTAATTAAACTTGACTGCTCAACCATTCATAATATAAATATTAAACACAGTGCTTGTTCCTTCTTATTGATGTACTCACTGCATGCACAGCCCTCCCAGATCTGCGATCATATGTATGCTTAGTCAACTAGTACGCTACTGTAGTATAACATCTAAAACTTAAATAATGGTATTCCACTTATTAAGGCATAAGTCCTATGAAAGTTTGCTGACTGAAGAATCCTCTTCCTGCCTATATTGTTACTCTACTAACGGTAGTTTTGATATTAAATAGCCTAGCACATTTACACTAACAGGCTTACTGAATGATTCTGTGGCTTCTCAAAAGCCGCGACAAGGGTCCAACCCACTACTCTCAGGCTCGCTTCTCTCCCATACCCCACCTCCAAATCCCACCCACCCCTACTACACCTAAACTTAAATGGACCTACCCTCCTCCCACTACTTGCCACTCCCAACAGAAAATCACCACTCCAACTACTAATCTACCACCCCTCCCACCTATCACAATTCACCATTCCCTCCTCCACACCCCTCTTTCCTTCTTCCTACACTAATTCATCATGTCTACAGTCTAATTAATGCACTTTATCTTTTCATTTCTGTACAATTCACCTTGTCTAACGTCTACACAATTAACACCCTACCTTTCCATCCCATCCTTCTACCTTACCTCAATAATCTCTCCATGCATTACTTAACTCTACCCTATCCAACTAGTAAACCATTTACTTCTCCATCTAGCTCACTATTATATCTCTCTCTTCACTCTACTTCACCTCATCCACTCACTACACTACCATCTTACCCTTTCTAAAACTACTCAACTACACACCTCCTCAACTCAAAAATCTCCCTACAATGTGTCCATCTTACACTTTCATACTTCCTTTCTCACTTTTCTCCACACTTTCTTTCCCTATTATACCTCACAGCTATGAACCCTATTTCCTTGCCCCCCAAACTCACAACCAAATCTCTTCTATCCAACCCTTCTGAAAGGTACTCAGACACATCTCCCAGCTTCTATCAAATGAAACCCATTTTCTTACTCAAAATAAAAATACTCCCACTAAAAATAACAGCCAATTCATTGTGCCCCACATTTACACCAACAACCTACAAGGTTACTTTACCAATGCCATCATAAAACCTCAGCTAACACATCTAATTACATTACCTCTATGTGGAGATGTCCACCCTAATCCTGGGCCCACTTCAATCACTATCCCTGCACAACCTAATACCAGCAATTCCCTTAAATCCTTGAATGTGGTCACTATAAACTTACAAAGCATTTGTAACAAAATTTCGGACTTTCACGCGTGGATGGTTCCCCATACAAATTCCACTCCACAATTTGCCAATGCCAAAATTCTTATTTCCTTCCTTAAAATGAATGACTAAAAACTATGCATCATAGTCCTCTATATACTCCCAGGTAACAACATACCCTTGCTGGAGGAAATCCTTGCCTGGATATCCAACAATATCAACAATGAAACCATTATCTTAGATGATGTAAATATCAACTGGCTAGACCTCTGCCTCAACATTCTGCCCTCAAACATCAATCTATTTAATTTTACCCAGTTTATCACTTCTCTGACCAGACCTAACAGGAACAACAACAGTGCAAAAATCAAGGAAAAACACGCCAACAGCAGCTAAAAGTCTACATTGAACACTACAAGTAACTAGAAAAACAACTAACAGTGTGACCACCATGGCTATAGGAATAAACTTTAATAAAAAAAGAATAAAAACAGATGAGCACTTTCATATTAAAATGTTTCTTCAGATCCAATTCAAAAACTACCATATTAAGCATTTAAAAGCATATTAGCCAATGAAATCATTGTAGGAGCCTGTGGCCCTTCAACGCAGGTCCAAGTGGGACACTCCCATTTAATCCTGGAATTTTATATGCTTGTAAAGTAGTGATCCAGTTCCTCTCAGCAATTTATGTGTTGTGGGTAATATCACAATCTCTTAAAGTTTCCTTCTCTATCTGAAGCACCATAAATATCAGAAGTGCCATAAAATTAAATTTATGATCATTAGATAATATGTCTGGCAAGTGCATTCTTACCACCAAGTTGGATGTCACTCACATGTTTAAAAATTAATTCCTTAAATAATCTTTTATGAAAACTCCAGCAAAGTTAGAACTTCCACTGAGTGACCTCCCAAACCTCTTGTATCAGAGGCACATGGGATATATGCAAATGATCCTTATGAACATCAGGTGTTTCAGCTAATTGGCAATTCTGAATGCCCATGACTTGTTTCATCGTTTTAATGGACACTTTCACACCTGATGTTCATAAGGATCATTTTTTTATATCCCATGTGCCTCTGGTACAAGAGGTTTGGCACGTCACTCAGTGGAAGTTCTAGCTTTGCTGGAGTTTTCATTTTGTTTTTACTGACTGTTTTTTCAGTGACCTTCTCACTCATTGTTTTAAATAACCTTTTGGGTTTTTCCAACATAAAAACTATAACAATTACAAAGACATGCATCTGGAGCATTTCTCCCTGAGCCTCCACTGAAAATTGGCTAATTACAAGTTGGACTTTCATGGTAAACAAATATTAAATAAATAAGTAAATAAATAAATACGTATCACAGGTTGCTGTGTACACTATATTCTTGGTTCTACAATCTGCATATAGATGTGGTATACGTATCTTGCTGCACACAGGATGTACAAATGTGTTTTTGTTAGAAATATATTTGCATGCTTTACATGAGCAGCATGGAAATGTGCCAGTTCTCTCCAATTTTATACCAGTGTGTAATCTCGGACCATAACAAAGCCATTTCTTTAAATTAGGACTGTTTCTGAAGCAAAAAGAGGGGTGTTCACCACCTATCTTCCTGATTTCTTCATCTATAGTCAAAATCAACCAGTTTTTCTGACAATGTCACAGACATAACTCACATCACTGGTATAAGTAGTGTCGATTTAGTTCAACAATTCCCCAGGATTACCTGTTGTAACCGTATTCTTATTAGAAAAATAAGGCTTCCCTTTACTTGTCCTGAGATTATTATTCTCTCTGGATACAACTTTGATCTCATCTTCCTTATAGCCTCTCTCTCTCGAAATTCCTGATACTGCCTATCATGATCTAGCCAATGCATTTGACAAAATCCCCCACTCGGGTATTATAAAGAAACTCTCCCGATTGGGAATTAACCCCTACATTACCAGACAGGTAGCCAACTGGCTCACCGACAGGACACATACTGTCAAAGCGATTTCACCTCTAGCTAAAGACCAGTCACCAGTGGCATACCACAGGGTTCTGTGCTGGGCCCCTTACTGTTCTGAATTTATTTCTCAGAAGTCTAGGCAAACTTGGATGGCCTCTAGCTGACCAAGTTCATTGACAATTGCAAAGTGGGTGCAATCACGGAGTCCCCCAATGATGTTAATACAGGGTTATTGCAGACAAATGATTGGTGCCAAAGCCATGGATTAAAGCTAAATGCAAAAAAATACATTACTATTCCTGTTGGGAAAGCTGACATCATTGCTAATTACATTATAGACAACACCCACCGAAGTGTAGACCCAGTGGTATGTGATCTGTGTACTCAAGTTTATAGCAACCTGAACTTTGACCACCAAGTATCCACAATAGTAAAGAAATCCATTTACGTGTCACATCTTACAAGTAAAGGAATCGCATCTAGAGTTAAGGATGTTGTAATTCCATTACACTCGGCCTTCATCAGATCAGTAACTGAGTACAATGCTCCCTTTTGCATGTACCTCACCAGACACCTGCAACAAATGGAGAGACCACAGAGGTTTCTCACCAAGAAATTACAGGGTACACAAAACGAGTCTTATGCGGAAAGATTGAAAGCCCTTTCACTGTATTCTGTCTCCTACAGGTCGCTAAGGGTTGACCTGTGCCTAGCTTACAGGGCAGTCTCTGACCGGCCCTGAAGGAAATGCTACACATTCGTAAATCAAACTGCACGAGGGTCACTCACTCCAGGGATCTTAACCTAGTCTCTGATATGAACAGGTTATGCTAGAGAGATAGATACATCTCCCAGAGACTGCCACGTCTCTGGAGCAAGCTTCCAGTTCACATGAAACAAAGCCCCTCCCTGACCCTCTTCAATGCATCCTAGATCAATGGAAGGGTGACCATAAATTCACTCCTGGGGTGGTGCCCATGTCCCTCCTGGACAGAGGAAGTCAGTATCAACTACCACAGACCCTCACCTCTGCAAACTTCACTCACCTAATCATTGACAACTGGGGCAACTTGGGATACATATGGCTAGGCCTGTAAAGGCTATAAGGCTGTTAGCCTAGTAACCTCCTATAAAGTACCATGGGATCTTTTACATTTACCTGAGCTACCACCAACTCAGGCAGGTGGGGTCTTGGTTTAACATCTCACTGGAAGGACTGCACACTCAGGAAAGCAGCACCTCCAATATGCTGTACTGCAGTGTCAGTATTGGAAAATTAATCCAATGCTCTAATTTGGGAATAGAACCCACAACCATCTGCTCCAAAGGTGAGTGTGCTGCATGCTGAGCTACTGAGATTGCAACTGCAAATACTTAGGCAATAAGCCCTAAAATACACTTGACCTTGAATGATGAATAATGTCATTATGTAAGAATACATAAAAGAAACTTCTGATCTAACTGTGTAGTCTGAAGTAGTACTTCATACTATAAACTGCTTTTTCTTGTACATGATTTACCACTACTGCTTTATTGATTTACTAATTTTTTTTCTGGTAGTCCAGTATTTACCATCTCACCCCATTTTATTTATTTTGTCTTCAACAGATGAACCACTGAACTAAGCACCCAGTTTTTATAAGCTTTTCCAGTTAAAAGATTACCCGATCATTCCCCATTTTAGAACGTGGCCAAGGAACATCCAGCAGTGCTCTCAAAGCATGTAAGCACGTAATTATGCTTTCCATTGGTTCATCTGAACGTGGCAAGCACAGGAACTCTATGCTGATCCCTATTGAGAAAAACAGAAATGATAAGGTGATATTATAAAGTACTTTTTATTTAGCATACTTCAAAAAAGAACATTTAATTGACATTCAAAACTTGCAAACAAATACAGAAAATTTACTTGAATCAATTTGCACATTCTGCTTTACTCCAATTAATGCATGCTATTTTTTTCCTCAATAATGCTATAATCTGGTGACAGACTGTCTAGAATATTTAAATGCAATACTGCTGGTCAACTCAGAAAGGATGCATGCAGTATAAAGATGTCCAGGAAAGGGCAACTAAGGGTGGAGAAGTTTAAAAGATGGCAACTAAAATAATTTAGGGAGATGCATGTCAGGGTCTGGATCCCCTACACAACGCCGACATTCCAGAATGCCGACAACCATATGGCCGACACCATATGATCGACATTCAGAATGCCGACATTGCGAGAGGTCCATAGAAAAGGAAAATAAAATTTCCTTTCAACTGTTAGCAGGGGGGCTACGTCCCCAAGCACCCCCCACCCCATGTAACTTTAATATACCAACTCCGAAATCGCACTACAGAGCAGGAATGGAAATCTTTCCATTCCGCACTATACTGAGATGCCAGTTCTGCATTGTCGGCATTCTGAATGTCGAACTTATGGTGTTGGCAATATGGTTGTCAGCATTCTGGAATGTCAGCAAACTGAAGGGGACCCCAGGGTCTACGAGGGCAAAGTACTGGATTTCAGTGCGGGTCTATATTAGACCATCGAAGTTTCAAAACTTTGAATGTTCTAATGTCGAAACCTATTCAGCGAAAGCTGAAAATATCGAAGCAACAGAAAACCAAATTTTTTCCTAGGGAAAGAATTCAGTTATCCGTTTCTGTTGCTTCGGTATTTTCAGCGCTGTGGTGGAAAGTTAGGGTTGGGTTCAGGTAAGTGTGCAATTGAGTGCGGGTTAGGTTAGTTAGGGTTAGGGTGCGGGTTAGGTATGTGTGCGACTGTGTGGACGTGAGGGTTAGGGTGGGTTAGGTGAATTAGGGTTAGGGTGCGGGTCAGGTAAGTGTGCAATTGTGTGGACGTGAGGGTTAGGGTTAGGCTGCTGGTGAGGTGAATGTGCGATAGTGATAGATCTTAGGGTTAGGGTTTGGGTTGGGTTACGGTTAAGTGGATAGTTAGTGGTGTGTGTACAGTTTAGTGTAAGATTTTAGGTGTATGTGTGTGGATTGCTGTTTGTTTGGTGTGCTTGTGTTGTGTGTATGTGTTTTAGAACAGCAATTTTTTTTCCCTAGGAAAAAATCTGCTGTTCTGTATGTTGATATCAGGACATCCGAAGTTTTGAAACTTCGATGTTCTAATATAGACCCTTTCAGTGCATGTACATTAAAAAATGAGAAAAATGAGAGAGGATGAGAAAGAGAAACAGAAAATTAAGTAACTCAAGGAAAGAAACATTATGCAAGCATGCAGTGTAGGTCCAAAAAAGGAAAAAAAAAATAACTGGCTCAGTACTCAGCCATGCAGAGAAGACACGTGATGCTATATATCTGTAACTGTTTTTTAAGAAGTTATACTTGGATGACTTCCTGGTACAGAGGGATAAACTCCCTTTCTGGAGATTACAGAAGCTGATGCTACAGAACCCATGAGGAAATAAGCAGTAATTGCAGGCTCATCACTTTCTGGGGTAGTCATAGGTTATTTATTTATTTACTACTTGTTCACCAGATAAGTGGACTGGTCTAATGACCTTTTTCAGTCATGGTCCCAGCTGAAAGAGGAGAAAATACATCACTGTCTTTTTTCTTTTTTTAAACAAGTAACATATTTACTGAATTATCACTTAAGACATAGGTAATCATACAGTTATATACATGAAAACAAACCACACTGACATATTTTCAGTTGCAAATATATACATAATCTATAATCTATCCAGTCTTTTTCCATCAAGCATTATATAGCTCATTTAATTCCTGCCTTCCCTTAAACCTCATTCCTCCTTAAAAATATTATTCTACATGTATTGCTCTCACATTTCCCATTTTTTCTACGAAATTTGCTTCTACCATTTACTAAAGATCCCACTTCTAGTTCTTTTTTCTGTTAATATACTAATCCAACCTCTCTTCCTAATCCAGTCTAACCTCCTCTGACTGATTCCTATAGTTATCATGCAATATTTTATATGCCCTTCTAATTATTCATTTTAACAACATTTTCTGTTCTAGATTCTACTAAAAAACTCTACCAGTCCTGGTCTTTCATTTAGGATCTCCCTGTTTCTCTCTCTTTGTCTATACTCTGATATCAATCATTGATAGGGAAGGCAAACTCTAGTCTGCAGTCCAAATGAATTATTGGCCTCTTTCCATTTTATTGCCTCTCTCTCTTTAAATATTTGCTCAGAATACCTTGGTTTCTTTGCCAGTTTTCTCTTGCCTATTCTCTGTGACCCTAATTGCACCATCCCTACTGGCAGAATCCCATTCCTCCATTCCCCTGTTGGCTTACTTCTTAGAATACTTTCTGCTACTTTATGAACATAATATTTTGTATAGCTATTGTTACTCTTCTTAAGGATCTGCAACCAAAAATCACAGCCTCTCCTTGTTTCTTGAGCTTCCCCAGTTTCATCATCCCTTTACATCACTGTCCTTCAAATCAAAGATATTATACAGAAAAATGAACACAAACCAAAATTTAGAACATAGTAAGATTGAATGTGGATAGAGTAACATTAAAACATCCAGTCACAGTAGTGCAGGGACAAAAAAAAAAAAAAATATATATATGCACATACACACTCTTGTACATATATATGTACAAAATCTGCTTTCTAAGATGTGCATAAAATACAGTGTGATCATTCATATAATTAAACTCCTATATACATGAAATATTTGTGTATAACATGCCACATTAAGTGGCTGAGAAAAGTGTATTAAATGCATTCTGTTATTCATGATATGATAAATTGCCTAACCATTGTCAAGGTGACAGATGCAGGATTGCACTTTAAGTGCATCTTTGAAGACTTTATTGGTTTCTGGAATTTTTATGTCTGTAGGTAGATGATTCCAGGTAGCAGGTCCCAGTCTAGAGAAGGCTCTATCACCAACAGCAGATTTAAATGGAGGGTATACTAAAGACAAAATGCTGTCTTTTGTACTTCTGAGTGCTTAAGGGTTATCTTGTAAAGGTAGTTTCACTCTTTGGGGGGGGGGGTGCGGGGCAGTGGTTATGTTTTAGCCCCTTGTAAATTACAGTACTTAGAAGAAAAGTGGCCCTCTGAGGCACTGAAAGTCATCTGTATATATTTTTTTTAGCAAACTGCAATAGTGTACCTGAGGGTCTGCTAACAGAATTACCTTGCCAATTTTATTCTCAGCAATCTGTATTCTGAGCATTGCGGGCTGAATGCATAACAAGAAAAGGAAGGCCATATTCAAGTCTGAGTATTAAAATATTTTTATCAATAGTCCTGTAAGCAGAGGGTGAAAGGAGGTAAATGATCGTGTAACATAGTTTTAGTTGAACAAGTGCTTTATTAGTTACAAAATCTATGTTTATGGTAAAGGAAAAGGTGGGGTAAAGTATTAGGCCTAGGTACCTCTGTACCTCTGTCCAGTGGCTTTGGGTATTCTGTACCCATTAAGGTCGGTTAAGAGGAGATGAGGTAGAGTGGGCAATTTCTTGGCTGAGACAAAGATTATGACATTAGTTTTCTTAGGGTTAATGAGTAGTTTATTGGAAGTGGACAAGGTGCATAACTGACTAAAATTGTCCCACAACTTGGTTTGCAAGTTACAGTGGCTAGTACTAGATTGGAGGAGCAGGATATTATCTGTATACATTAATAATTTAAGATCTGGTAATTCTAGGGGCAGATTATTAACAAAGAGAGAGAGGAGAGAAAGCGTCCTTGCACATACCCTTGCAGTACACCTGTATTAAGTTTACCAGCAGTGCAGGATGAGACATCACTATGGATTTGGAAGGTTACTTCTGCTATGAACTGCTACAAACCTAAGTGCCTGTGAAACAGCCCCAGCAACAAAGATGCCTGTGGGATGTGAGTAAGTGCCCTTGCTTATAATCACCTTAATGTTTCTGAAATCAACTACAAGTGGGGAACAGAATGGGTGAAACATAACAAAAAAATCCCTCTCATTTGCAGCAAGATTGAAAGGGGAGTCAGCTGCCCACAGGGGAACAGATAGTAATTATGGGAAATTGATGCCCCTGAACAAAACATAAGCAAGGGGATGGATATGACTTATGCAAGTATTCTTGGTTTGTATCAGGTAGTGTCTTGACATTTTATTTTTCCAGATGTCCTCTAAGTACCGAATCTTTTCCTTGATCTGCAGCTCCAGTACTTGTGCATGCAAACCAATGCCCAGTGTGCTCATGTCAGACATATGGGGAGTGTGCAATCCCAAGAGCCCCAGTTCTTGGGGAACAGACCATGAAGCAAATGAGAAATACAAAAAGGTTTAACATAAGAAAGATGGAGTAAGGATAAACATGTATCACTGCAGAGACAATCTGACATGAGAAGCACTGGCACCTGTTATATCTTACTTTGACAGACTCTCTGTACTGAATCAATATTTTAGTTAGAATCCTAAGCAGCATCTACAAGGACCTAATGACATGGACCAGAAGTCAGATGCAAGCATGGGAGGGCTCCTGCAGCAATGATCTTCCAAAGGACACTCTACTAATGAAGTGGAGATCAAAATTACTGTGTGACAAAAGTATATAATGAAAACCAGCCACCCCTGTAGTGGACACCCCCTTGATTTCATTGGCTAACAAAAGATTAGCAGACTGGTGGCAGAAAAGTAAACAGTTACCAACTCACTCAGAGTCTGAGTGGTATAGTCATATTCCTTCTTAACCATGGGGACAGAAGATGAAGACCTTCCAGAACTCATATAATCCATGGTGAAAATACCACTGATTGTGGTATGGAAAATGCATAACTTCTGGACTGTGCCACAGCAAGAAATGAGGAAATTGTCTAGACTGACTGAGGAAAGATGAAATACCACACCTGATAGGAAATAAGGTCAACTGTGAAAGACCTCTGGTATCAAGAACATCCAAAAGGAATAAAGTACAGTTTTGTACCTACCATAAATGTAGATGTTCGAGTGTTTACCCTGCTGCAGTCATCACACTTGGGTTATCCTGTCATCAGGCGGTCCCGCAGTCGGCCGGATTTCCAAAGTCTTGGTCCGACGTCAGTTGCTGTCGCCTCATCCCTGACGTCATTGTGCCAGGGGTACATATACTGCAACCAACGCCATTTTCTTCAGTTTTTCTTGCCCCAGATGTCAGGTGCCCCCAAAAGGGTGATCCAAATCAGTACCAAAAAGTGAGAACACTGTACAGACACAAAAACCCTTCAGCTATAAGCAAATGCATCAGTAAGGCATGGCATAGGTTTAGCCAGTAGATCAGAGGGGTTGGAGGGAGGGTAACCTGGACTGCAGCAGGGTGAACACTCGAACATCTACATTTATGGTAGGTACAAAACTGTACTATGTTCATCGTGTTACACTGCTGCAGTCATCACACTTGGGTTGAGTCCCAAAGCTAAGGTAGGGTGGAGGCATTATAGAGGGTTAGAGGAGGCAATGAGTCCCTGCAGAACTGCAGTGGCGAAGCCTGCCCTAGACTTAGAATAAAGAGGTAAGTGATAGTGTTTGGTGAAGGTGTGTACAGAACTCCACGTTGCAGCTTCTAAAATTTCCTTGGAAGGAACCCCCCTGAGAAAGGCTGTAGAGGTAGCTGTTGCCCTGGTAGAGTGGGATCTAATGGTAGGAGGAACTGGTTTCCCATGATGGGTATAGCAGAATCGTATGCAATGGCCTATCCATTTAGAAATGGTTTGCTTGGAAATGGCCCTCCCTTGAGAAACTGTAGCATAGGAAACAAAGAGCTGGTCAGTTTTTCTGAAAGATTTAGTTTTATCCAAGTAATATCGAAGCTGCCTGTGAATGTCCAAGGAATGTAGGAGTCTCTCACCTTTGTTCTGTGGATTGGGGAAGAAAGTGGGTACAAGGATGGTTTGATTTAAAGCTACGCTGGAAACCACCTTAGGCATGAAGGAAGGATTAGTTCGTAGAGAAACTCTGTCCTGATGAAAAATGAGGAAAGGTTCCACTGCCATAAGTGCCTGTAATTCTGAAACTCTCCTAGCAGAAGTTATTGCCAGGAGCAGGGCAGTCTTCCAAGATAGGAACTGAAGGTCTGCAGAAAAAGCTGGTTCAAAGGGAGGCAATGTTAGTTTTTCCAGAACAAAGTTGAGGTCCCATGTAGGTGTAGGAGCTCTTCTAGGTGGTCTAATGTTTTTTGCCCCTCTGAGGAACTGCCTTAGGAGTGGATTTGAAAATAAAGGTGGATTTGTGTCGTAGTGAGCTGAAATAGCTGAAGCATGGATTTTAATTGAGGAGAAGGAAAGTCCTTTATGCAACATCTCAGCTAAATACTGCAGAATGTGAGGCATATTCGGCTGAGTTGTATCTAGGCCTTTAGCTTGGTTCCAAGCAGAAAACCTTTCCATTTGTCCGTGTAAGCCTTCCTGGTGCTTGGCCTCTTGGCTTCTAGAATAACATCCAGTACTGCTTGTGAAAGAGGGGCTGGTTGGCTGCTTAATTGATTTGACATGCAGCCAGGTTTAAGGTTTTGATCTGGCTGTGTAGAATCTGCTTGTCTTGCTGTGTGAGCAAATGAGGTATTTGAGGCAATATCCATGGTGGACTGTGAGCCATATTCTTCAATAGTGGGTACCAGTGCTGGCGTGGCCAGTCTGGGGCTATGAGAATCATTCGAGGTTTCTCCTTTTTGGCCTTCAAAAGAACCTTTGTGAGAAGAGGTAATGGTGGAAAGGCATATGCTGTCAGGTTTTTCCAACTGAAGGAGAGAGCATCCACTTTCCAAGCTTGTTGGTGGAGTGTCCTTGTACAAAATTTTGTCAGCTGGTAGTTTTGAGGACTGGCAAACAGGTCTATATTTGGTAGGCCCCATCTTTGAGTTATAATTGCAAATATTTGTGGGTCTAGCTTCCACTCGTGGGGATCTTTGATGTTTCTGCTTAGGTCGTCTGCCAATGTGTTTTTCTGTCCTGGCGGGAAGTGAGCTTGTAACTGGACTTGGTAGGTCAGAGCTGTGTTCCATAAGATTATTGCTTGCCTACAAAGAGGGTAGGAATGTGTGCCCCCTTGTTTGTTTATGTACCACATTACTGTGGTGTTGTCCGTCTTTATTGCCAGTTGTCCAGGTTGTAGTAGATCCTTGAAGGCTGTCAGAGCTTTCTGTACAGCTAGCATCTCTTTTTGGTTTATGTGCAGTTTTCTTTGTTCTGTAGTCCATAGGCCTTGAATGCATTGCCCTGCCATGTGAGCCCCTCAGACATAGTCTGAAGCATCTGTTGTGATAGTTTGCCTGGGTGGGGGCAAGGTGAAAGGCTGACCCTTGTTGAGGTGACATGCCTGTGCCCACCATAGAAATTCTTGCTGAAGGCAGGGAATGAGAGATATCACTGTGTCCAAGCTGTGGCTGTGTTGAGACCATACGCTTTTTAGGTACCATTGTAATTTCCTCATATGCAATTTTGCAAATGGTATTATCAGAATGCAAGATGCCATGAAGCCCAAAGCCTGCAGAATTTTTCTTGCAGTTAATTGGGTCTTTGTTGCCATTGTCTTGAAATATTGAGTCAGTTGTAATTGCTTGTCTGGTGTAAGATAAGCCTTCTGGGCTGTTGTGTCCAAGCTGGCACCCAGGAATGTCATTTTTTGTGAGGGTACTAGTTTTGACTTCTTTTCGTTTACTGTGTACCCCAGACAATTTAGTAGATGCTTCACAAAAGTCAGATGTTGTATGAGAATGTCTTTTCTTTCTGCTTGGATGAGGCAGTCGTCCAGGTATGGATATATTTGAATTCCTCTTTGTCTGCAGTATGCAATTACTGGTGCCAGGCATTTTGTGAATACTCTGGGCAGTAGATAAGCCAAAGGGCAATGCAGAGAATTGATAATGGGTTGAACCTGCAATGAAACGGAGGTATCTTCTGCAATTTTGTCTGATAGGGACATGCAGGTATGCCTCCTTGAGGTCCAACGTTACCAGCCATGCTTCCTTGCCCAACATGGGAAGTAGCTGCTGTAGTGTTAGCATCTTGAATTTGGGAACTTGTAAGTAAGTGTTTAGAATTGAAAGGTCCAGAACTGGTCTCCAAGCATTTTCTTTCCTGGGTACTAGGAATAGTCTTGAGTAAAATCCTTGGCCTTGCTCTTGAGTTGGCACCCTTTGAATGGCTCTCATGGCCATGAGAGCTGTAATTTGTTTTTGAGCCTCTGCCCTTTGATTTTGTGGCAGGTTTGGCATTCCTCTTTTTATTGGCAAGGTGTGAAAGTGGAATCTGTATCCTCGTAAAATTATGTATAGGACCCATTTGTCCTTTGTGACCATGTGCCAGTTGTCTACAAATAATGCTAGTTTTCCCCCCAGGGGGGCTGACAAGAGAGCTTTGTTTGGCCAGTTGAGGTGCAAGTCATTGAGTTTGCTTCTGGTGGCTTGAGACCTGTCTTCTCCTCCCTTCTGGATTGGAGTGGTTCATTGGCGAGGTTTATACTGAGCTTGTGGTTGTCCTCTGCCCCTGGGCGCCTGTATTTACCCCTCTGAGGCCTGTCAGTGGCTGGAAAGGACCAATTTTTGGTTGGCCAGTTTCTGCTGAAGCGAGGGGGTTGTACCTGTAGGAAATCTTTGACTGTCTGCATTGATTTTGCCTTATCTTCCATTTTCTTTAAAACTTCTGCTTTAACACCAAAAAGAACATCCTGCTGCAAGGGAGCATCTAGTAGTTTTGCTTTAACATGTTCAGGCAGACTTTCTTCCTTTAACCACGCATGCCTACGTATAACTGAACCAGTGACCGCTGCTCTACAGGAGGCCTCCAAAGAATCAAACCCACATTGTAAGGTATGTTTGCCCACCTGCTCGGTGGCGTGCAACAAATCCTGTACTTCTTTCAATTCAGATTGTTGAGGAAGGGTTGTTATCTTTTGTTTTAACTGAGAGATCAGAAATTGCTGATACTTAAGCATATGAAATTGACAATTTAGAGCTCTCATAGCTAAAGTGGCTGAGGTGTAAACCTTTTTCTCCCATCTGTCTAGTGCTCTTGAATCCCTTTCAGAAGGTACTGGATTTTTAGCCATGGAAGCCTTAGCCCCCTTGGGACCCTGGGAGATAGTCTCTGGGTCAGCTACTGGGCTTTTGTAAAGGAATTTATGGGAATCAGGTACTCTGTAGTACCTGTCAGGCTTGGCCGGGGCAGGAGGCAGAGAGTCAGGGTTGAAATTGGATTCTAAGTAAACATCATCCACAATGTCCAAAACAGGAGGGATGGCTAGAGGTCTGTGTTGGGGGAGTAAAAGAAACTCTCTGAGCCTTTTCTTGGAATCAGAGTAATCCTGACCTTCCCAGTGAAAATGTTCCCTCATAGTGTGCAAAGTTTCCCCAAAAGAGTAATCTTCTGGAGGGGAAGCTGAGGGAATAGAGTCCTCAGCATCAGAATCTTCATAAGGAGAGAAGGAATAGTCTTGGTCTTCAGAGGAATCCAAAGAAATAGACAGTTGTTCAGAGGAAGCAGATTCTTCCTCTTGTCTAGGCCTTTTTTCAGGAGGAGGCTGGGAACCCCTGATAAGAGAAATCAGATCTTCAGCCATCTTGAGCATCTGTTTCTTAGGCATAGGGCCTTGAACAGGAAACTGAAGTGAAGCTTTTTTCGATTTGGAAGGAGTCTTTGGTTTAGAAAATGTTTTGACTGTAAGAGTCGTCGGTCTGAAAACGCCTTCAGAAAGCGAAGGTGTTTCAGAAGTACCGGTGTCCTTGGGAGGTAAGTCGTTGGTAGGGCCTGAAGTAAAAGGCTGCGTCGGCCTAGTACATTCCGTCAAAATATCCGTAGCGGTCTCGGGTTCCTCAACTGCAGTAGTCAGAGGCTGCGTCGGAGCCTCACTGATAACTGGAGACCGGATCAACCGAGGCCTCGGAATCGGGCTTAGGCCTGGGCTGTCGATCCTTATCCCTGCATTTTTTGTGCACACCGGTAGTCGGTAACTCCGACGGCATGTTATAATTAAATTTTCTGCCAAAAAAGTGTCGTGCGAAATCAAATCGTCTTTTAATAGTGCGTTTATTAAATCTAGCACAAAAACGACAAGAAGTGACGTCGTGATCAGGGCCTAGGCAGGGTACACAATAAGAATGAAAATCCTTATGAGGTATTTGCTTCCCACAAGAAATGCAATTGTTAGCTTTTTCTGACATCGGTCTGAGGCAAAAAAAGTTTCCCCAATGGGGTACTTAGCTTTGTAGAAGACTTCGGTCTGAAACTCGAATTTGAAAATCTCAGGAGTCGGCCGACCAGCACTTGCGAACTGCTTCTGCTTCGGGCACCGCGCGGCAAGAAAGACTGAAGAAAATGGCGTTGGTTGCAGTATATGTACCCTTGGTGCACTGACGTCAGGGATGAGGTGACAGCAACCGACGTCAGACCAAGACTTTGGAAATCCGGCCGACTGCGGGACCGCCTGACGACAGGATAACCCAAGTGTGATGACTGCAGCAGGGTAACACGATGAACATCAGCATATTTAACCCAAAATTCAGAAATTAACTTGATAGATAGAAAAAAAGTTCCATCAACAATAGTTCTTTTATAGAAAAACTTTGCCAGTCAGCTCAAAAAGATGAGATGGATGGGTATACCAAGCAGGATATTCAAGTCACAAACAGGAAGTAATGCAGCAGCCCAGACCACCTTCCTCCTCAGTATGTGCAGGCTAGCATCTGATGCTCAGTCCAACACTCACTCATCAGTTTTTCCAGTGCCCAGTTTGTTACCTGATCTCAAGTCATCTGAGTAAAAGTCAGGCCTTCATCACCTTGCCATGTAGTTGAAATATTGCTTATATTTCAAATTAGGAAAAAGGGATAAAAGAATAAAAAAATGCATTAATTTAAATTTCTCAAACAAGGATTACAGCATAATGCAATCAAGTCCTAGGGGGGAAATCAAGCTGGGGGAAAAAAGACTTAAACACAACTAAAAAGACAAGTCCATTTGTTTAACAACTTGCTGTAACAGTACATGCTGAAATAGCTCACCGTTGCAGTAATGCTAATTCGTGGAACACATCCCATCAGGGATTCCATACATCCAGACAGTCTACAAAAGCTTAGGCACCTTTATCTCATGCCATACATCTGATTTAAGACCTATGCATGACACTATGAGTTGCTGTTTTAAGGATGTACAAGTGCAAAAATTCTCAAGGCTTTCTTGCCTAAAAAAGAATGAGGCTAATGCCCTGTAAGGATACCCTCAGAAACTAAAAGAGAGGAGGAGAGAAAAGGTACCCACCTCGGCCTAGGACAAAAAAGAAATACCTAGGAATAAGGATGTTGGAAGGAGGGTGTATATACTGCAAGAGTGAACTATCTGAATATGTACTTACATTGCAAATTCTTACACATTTGTACTATGTCCATCATTAGCTCACTGTTGTAGTAACGCTAACTCATCAGACAATTCCCAAAGTTTTTTAGCAGAACGGGTGGAGGTTTGAGAGACAGAACTGTAACACAGTAAACCCTGAAGGATGGCTCTGGCAAAACCTGTTATGGCTCTGGAAAAAGCATCTATTTTGTAATGTTTTCTAAAGGTGTGAATGGAGGACCAGAAAGCTACCTCCAAGACAGTAAACTATAAAGACCATTTAAAAATGCACCAGACGAAGCCACAACTCTTTTAGAATGGCTTTTGCATGAGATATGCCATAGAAGTAACAGAAGAAAGAAATGGTAAGGGAAATTCTTCTAGATATGGTCCATTTAGAAAATGGAAGACCTTCCTTTTTTCTCACAAAGGAAAAAAAACAGCTGATCAGACTTTCTAATATTTTAGTCTTCTCCAAACAGAATTTCATTTGTCTGTGGACATTTACCAATGGAAAGATTCTCCCTACCACCCACCATTTAGAGGACTGGAAAAAATGTAGGAAGGTGGATAAATTGGTTGAAACACATTTCAGTAACTGCTTTGGCATAAAGAAAGGGTTGTTCTGAGGATTAACCAGTCTATAAAAAATGAAAATGGGGTGTAGATATGAGAGCTTGTAACCCAGACAACCGTTTGGCAGATGTTAAAACCACTAATGTAACCATTTTCCATTGCAAAATTGTAAAGATGCAGAAGAAGCAGGTTAAAAAGTTGGTAATGTTGTAATTCCAGTTCCAAAGAGGAAGAATGGATTTTCTGAGAGGCAGATATATGCATGACACCTTTTAAGAACTCTGACATTACAACATGTAGAAAAAGGAGGATCAGTTGATAAGCAAGTTGAAATAAGTTTATAGGCCAACGACCACTGCAGCCTTTGTAAGTCTAGAATACAACCCAAATGAATCCAAAGTTATTGTGCCAAAGAGGGTATTTTAGGGGGGGGGGTTAATATAATTATTTAATGACTGCCTCTGTCCATCAGAGACATAGGTGTCAGACCAGGAGGTGAATGTTTGATTTGCCATCCACTGGTCCAAGTTGTGGTTGAAAGGGTTAGGGAAGGAGCCTGCTTCACATGGATGGGAAGCCTGTTCTAGTGAATGGGGATTTTCTGAGATACATACCTGTCCCTCCAACATGTCCTATTAAATCTGCAGGCAAGGTTTAACTCCATAAATCTAGTAGTTCTGGTGTTGTTCATTTTGCAGATATGCAGAAGGTCAATTAGAGTGGGATCCAAGGATGCCTTGAATGCCAGGCAAAAATCACGTCTCAGCAGTCTGCATGAAACTGAATATAGAGATACTGCTTTGAGTCTATCTGCACATGACATTGTGTTTACACTCTATATTCTTTTTGTGAGGAACCTCTACGGATGTTCCAGTTGTTGCATGTGCCTGGTAAAGTGCATATAGAATGGGGCATTATACTCAATGATGGGTCTGATGATGGCTGAATACAGTGGCATGATGACTTTTCTGGACCTACATGCCACGCCCTTACTTATAAGTTGAGTGA
This sequence comes from Protopterus annectens, assembly GCF_019279795.1. Lineage (NCBI taxonomy): Eukaryota > Metazoa > Chordata > Ceratodontiformes > Protopteridae > Protopterus > Protopterus annectens. The sequence goes on from NC_056737.1 coordinate 28,811,789, forward strand.
CACAGAATGACTTTCTTACAACCTCAGACAAATGTTGGTCAAAAGCCAGGTTACTGTGTACACCATTCCCTGAATCCCAGACTACCATGTCTACTTTAAAGGTATTTTATCAATGGGTTAGTATCCCCTGCACGGCTGACTTCCAAAAAAGGTACTGTTAAGCATTTCTTGGCATTGAGTTTTAAGCTGTGGCTATGGCACCAGTCATTTGTCTATATAAGACCTTCCTGTAAGATCATGGAGGTTTCTGTGATTGCTCCTAGCTTGCAATCATTGGCAAACTTGGTAACCCAGAGTCACTTGACATTGACCTTGACTTCCGAAAAATAGATGCCAAAGAGGAGCAGACCCAGCACACAGCCCTGGCAGCTGAGGGTCTACACTGGTGACTGGCCTCTTTGTGGAAGGTGGTCTCGCTGATCCTAACTTCCTGGGTCCTATCTGTGAGCCAGCTGGCAATCTGGTGAAATATATAAAAGTTTATTCCTAATTCTTTGTATTTGTTTACAATGCCTGAGTGGATTATTGTATCAAAGCCTCAGCAACGTCAAGTTCGGCAATATGCACCATCTCACCCTCATCTTCTCAAAGAAGTCCACCAGGTTCTGTAGGCATGACTTGCCTTTGACGAACCCAAACTGATTGGCTCCATGTCTGAAGGTTTCCTATGTTACTGTTAAATCATTTACATGATAATTTTTCCATGGGTTTGCATAACAGACTAATGGGCCTGTAGTTCCCAGGATAAATTAATGGTCTGCCCTTGTGCAGAGGGATGACTGCTGGATTCTTCCATTTATATGGCACAAAGCCTGTGTGGAGGCTATAGTTGAATAGTGACATCAGTGGCCCTGATAGGTCATATTTCAAGGTATTTAGGAGGCATTCAGGGATATTATCATGGCCTTTCAAAGTTGTATTCTTGTCTTTATAGAGGGCATATCTAAGACCTGCTCCCTACAGATAGTTGGAAGGATTATGTTAGATGATATCTTGGGGGGGGGGGGGGGTTGGGGGTTAAAGCTGAAGTCGAATTTGTCAGCCAGATGATTTGCTGCAAGTCTGGTTTAGTGAAAGTGGCACCATTTACTAACAGTTCGGTACATTGTTGTTTGCTACCTTAGAGGTTTTGGACATAGTTAAAGAAGGTCTTATGGTTGACTTTTGTCAGGGATGCTTTCTTCACCTCAAAATTTGCTTTGTTGGATTTAATAAGTCCTCTTAGCTGTCTATTTAGTTTGATGAGAGAGTTTTGATCTTTCTTTGGTGTTACACATCCTAGCTATGACTTTTGTTCTTTCGTTGTAACACCTGCTTAACTTTGGATTCCATCAAGGTGATTTGTTTTTTGAGTTGGCATTAGGCTTACTTCAACAGTAACAAATGACTAAATGAGGATCAAATCTGGCAGTAGTTCACAGTTCTGCCAAAAATGCAAATGAAATGAGATTAGGAAAGTTCCCACTGATGGACAATCTACAGGAAGACATCTGTGTTCAGCAGCCACTTATGAGGGTCTGTCTGAGAAATACTATACATTTCTGAGGGAATGTAGACTGCCTAATGGAAGAGAATGTGTTGAACTGTAGTCTCACAGACAGCCATGGCAAGCCTGCAGAGTTTATAATATATATTCTGCCATTACAGAGGTGCTTGCAGTGAGAATATGGAGGGTTCTTGGAGACTAAAGATGGTAAAGAGACTGAAGGGCTAGGATCGCAGCTTTTTGTAGGCTTTCATGTCCTCCCCTGACCAAATACCCTATATTTTTATGTTCAAAGAATATGCCTCCCTTGCCAGATCTGAAGCATCCCTGGAGAGTTCCTGTCAAGGAGAAGGCACTACAAATGGCAAGCTCCAATTGATCCTTGATCCACCACAGAAATTCCTTCTTGATGAAGAACAAGAGAAGGATAGAAAAGTTCAGGGGGTGACAATGCTGTGGCCAAATAGACTTCAGTTCTCATAGTATTTTCTTCAAACAGAGTGTCAAAAGGGTTCATCTGGATATCAGAAGCCATACACCTTAGGGTTTTTAATATTTGTCTTCCTGAGGTCAAGTCTAGGGGAAGAAGAGACTGGGAGAAAGTTATCAGAAACTAATTTCTGTCCTGGGGAAGAAATACCATAATGGAAACAGTAATGGCAATCCAGAAATACCAGATCTAGAGATGGATGAATGATAGACCTTTTTAGAAGTATCATGAGAAGCAAGTGAAGAAAAAGGTGCATGGTGAATTTTAGACCCAGGAGAAGTTCGTCTCTTATCGAGTCTGGAGAAGATGATTATCCAGATATGAGCAATCTGTAGCTTGCAGAAGGCAATGACTGGGGCCAGAGACTTTGGAAACTCTTGGAGCTTTAGAAAGATCAAAGGGCAAATTAGAAAATTGAAAGTGAAACTGTAAGGCACAGAAACTTAACACATTCTTGTGATTTAGATGGATGGGAATATATAGGCATGCATCTTTGAGATCTTGAGTAACTAAAAAAGCTTGAGGAAGAATCACTGGAAACAAAGTTAGAAGAGACAGCATTTTGAACTGTAAGAACTTTAGGAAAGTGTTGAGGACTGACATATCCAGACTAGACTTCCAAGTACCTTTCTTTTTTATGTTAGTGAATGGGAACTGGTTTTATAGTTCTCTGATGAAACAATACTTTCAAAATAGGAAAGATTAAGTTTTTCTGGTTTGAGGGCACTTCTGGGATACCTAAATGGAGAGCTAATATAGTTTGTATCCTTGTTGTATTATGATAAAACAAGTCCTGCTGACTGCAAAGCTGTGTTCAACCACAAACCAGATAAAATGAACAAAAATGTAGAACACAGCACCACAGCAAATTAATAAAAATCAAATGGCAAAGAGCAGTATAAAATCCAAACGGACTTTTATTCGAACACAGGTGAGTGCTTTCACGATAAAATCGCTTCTTCAGACCATACAAAAAAAACAGCAACTTCTCAGATATTTAAAATAGAATCAATTAAATATCTACCAATAAAAAGCATGCAGACACAATAGCCATGACATTTTTAAAAGGCACAGCTTTCTTTTAAGGCAGCAACCATAAAGGGCTATTGGCACAAAGACATACATAGCAAGATACCTATTTAAGAACCTTTCTTTCTTTCAGAACTGGCTTAAGAGGTACTGATTCATTAAAGCCTGTACCTCTACGTGCTGATAATTTAAGAATCCATCTTAATTCTTTCCCTTCTGTGACGTTAGTTATATCACCCAACCTAAAACTTTCATAGATTACTTCTACTGCCATAAACTTGAACCAATGATGTGTGCCTTTCTCTAGAATGTGTTTAGCTAGGGCACTATAACTATGGCCCTTATTAGCACAATAATAATGGTCTCTAATTCGTTCCTTAAGTCGCCTATTAGTTTTTCCAATATAAAATTCTAGAGAAAGGCACCAATCATTGTCTCAAGTTTATGGCAGCTATGTTTGTCTTTATGCCAATAGCCCTTTATGGTTGCTGCCTTAAAAGAAAGCTGTCCCTTTTAAATTTTTATGGCTATTGTATCTGCATGTTTTTTATTGGTAGCTATTTAACTGATTGTATTTTAAATATCTGAGAATTTGCTGTTTTTTTGTATGGTCTGAAGAAGCGATTTTATCGTGAAAGTGCTCACCTGTGTTCGAATAAAAGTCTGTTTAGATTTTATACTGCTCTTTGCCATTTGCTTTTTATTGGTTTGCTGTGGCACTGTGTTCTACATTTTTGTTCATTTTATCTTGTTGTATTATGCTAAGTACATACCTGTCTGAAGTTATCAGTTTCCATACTGTAAAAGCAAAGAGAATGTGTTTGATGGACGAAGGAAGGAAAAGCTGAAGTAGAAGGGAAAGATAAAAGGGGACGGGGAGGGAGAGAGAGAGGATCATGAGTTGACTAGAAAGGAACCCTTTAAAGTAGTTTCATTTGGGTTTGTCTTCAAACTTCATTTTGTAAACCTTTTGTCCTTTTGTTGTTGCTTCTGTTCTTTGTGAAAACAGAGGCCAGCCTTTGAAGGGTAGCTCTTCTGGAATTTAGGAAATGAAGATGGGAAGATTTGCCTAAAATCCTGCATAATTCTCTCTTTCTTCTGCAGGCTTTCAAAAAATATTCCACAGCAGCATGACCAAAAACAGATTCCTTAATTAGACGGGTATCTAAAAAAGTGTTCTTGACATCTCCAGGTAAAGACTGTAGTCCCAGCCACAAGGACCTCCTTAAGACTAAACAGATAGCTACAGCTCTGGAAGATGCGTCAGCAGCATTGTAACTGCATTTGATAAAGTGCATAACTATTTGGGAAATGGAATTAAGGCGAGATAATAAAGATGGTTATTGTGTGAAATGTCAGTCAGAAGCTTATTCATGTCAGCTATAATAGCCAAAGGATACCTAATCATATGGATGTGATCATTTATGGCCCTGAAAAAAAGTGTAAAAATGGTGTATCATATCTACCTATAGCCCTACTTGTTTTTGTCAATGGGTAGGATATTAGTAGATGGAAGTACCTTAGTGGTTATGTCAGATTCCACAGGAATTACTGCAGGGTCCGAGAAGGATTTTTATAAAGAAACTTATGGGTGCCAGGTACCTTGTAAAACATATCATTTTTGGGGGAGGGGATTCCAGGTTTAGTGAAGCAGTAGTAAGGTATTTTGCAAAGCTTCTAAGACATGAGAGATGGCTGAAGGCTTGGGAATTCCCATATATAACAAGTCATAATATTTTCTTTGCATATCAGAGACCTGCTTGCTCTCCCACTGGAAGTGCTGTATTATAATAATACATTATCGGGTCTATGTTAAATCAACGAGCGCTTAAAAAAGTGAATGATGACTTATCGAACCCATGTAAGCAAAAGCTTACAATCTCGAATGTTTAGAACAGCGATTTTTTTTCCAAGGGAAAAAAACGCTGTTCCACAAAAAAAAAAATTTTTTTATAAAACATTACATAAAGTGGGGGGCTCTGCCCCCCACACCCCCCTACTTAAATATACACTCCGAGATCGCACTACAGTGACGAAAATAGCAAAGTAATGGAAGCGGCCAGGCAATTTCTTTCCCAGAGAAAGAATTCGCTTATATGCCATTTCACTACTTTGCCTTTTCATGCTTTCAAGTTTGATCAAGACGCATTCGAAATAATGCGTCTTCGATAATTTAATAGGAACTCACATTATCTCCAAAAGAACATTCTTTTAAAGGAGTCATGGGACACAGTATTAGCCTTTTTAGACTCAAAGCATCTAGTTAATAATCTGTGGAAAGTAAACCAGAGAATCTACTTCAAATTTATAATCTTCCCTTCTGAAGATGATTCTCTTGGTCTCTTCAAAATAAGAATTACTAAAAGAAGATGAAAAGAACTGGGAAAGCTTTAAGAATATGATTGCATTAAAATGTCCATGAGAAAAGTCAAACCACTCCTTTTGAGACTCTCTGGCATCAGGAGAAGAAAAAAGCAGTAAGATGTTTAATCTTCAGCTTCTTTTTCATGGGTATGTCAGCTCTCTTTCCAGACTAAAATTTGAGGAATACCTTCTAGCCCTTCCAATATGATGAGCTCAGGTTCCTCCTGTATGGTTGTAGTGGCAATCTGGGTGAGCAGGCTGTGCCAAGAAACTGCACCTTACAGGCCTCCAATGGGGTCATGATAGCAGGAGCAACAGATTATACTGTTGAGTTTGAAGGCAAAACCAGTGCCTCAGCAGAGATATCCTGGTCTGAACAGAACACAGAAATTTCAGTCTCTGACTTTTTTAACTTCTTTACACTTGCTGAGAGAAGTCTGAAAGGGAAAGCTCATGGGGCCATCATACTTTACATGAGTTCATTAAGATCCTTATTCTTAAAATTCTGAGAGAGGAAACGATAATTGACTTCTCAAGGTTTTGGACACAAAGGACTAGCAAATGGAGCCGTCTTTACAATTATGACTGGGAACCAAGCAGAACTATTTAGTATAACTATCTCTGTACTACATATGTAACCACCAGTAAATATCTGTCTGTCTTAATTGACATGAAAAATACAAAAACTGGTCAACAAAAAAGAAAAAGGGGAACATGCCCTCAGTCAAGATACTTATCTGCAAATGCTGTATAGCTGACTGACAAAGGGAATGCAAAGACTCTCTGTTTGGACTGGTGGCAAGAAAATTCTGAAGATTTTTGCACCCATACATCCCTAATGTACTACTTTGCATTTGAGGCAGACACCCAAACTTTGGTATGCTGGATGGATGTACGGTATCCTTGACAGGATACTTCCTGTATGTAGTAAATACCGCAACACTGATCAATGATGGACATCCAGTTTTGTCCTGGCCAAAAAGGGGATCATCAAAAAATTTTTAGATTGTCTTTATGAATCTCCAGGAAGACACCCTTAAGATAAAATGAAAGGGAGGGAAAGCATATAGAAATTTCCCTTTTCATGAAGGTGTCCATTTTCAAAGCTTCCTTGCAAGGAGCACTGGGGCAAAAAAGTAAGAGATGATTTTTCAGAGTGGATGCAAACATTTCTACCTGGGGTGTTCTCCACTGATGGACAAACTGAAGGAAGGGTCACTTTTCAAAATCCATTTGTGAAAGTCTGTCTTGGATCTACTCAGGTAGTCTGTCATTAAATTCATTTCTGAGGAAATGTACAAAGCTTGGAGGAAAGAGGAAAAGACTGTGATGAATATCCACGTTTTCTTTACACAACATGAAAGTGGTGTTGTCTGATAGAATTTGAAGAATCCCTGAAATCCAAAGATGGTAGAGAGTCTGAAAGACAAAGATCAGTTTTTATTTTATCTGATGTTTATATGCTTTCTCATGTGCTGCCTGGATCAGACTCCCTGCAATCTGAAACTTTGAACAAGCTCACAGTCTGAGGCATATGTTGAGACCTTCTAAAGGTGAGGATGAATGAGAAAGGGATGCCCTGAAATGACTCCCATCTTTGATCCACCAAAAATTTTTTTCTTCAGAAAATGCAAGAAAAGAATGCAAAGGAGAGAGAGAGGATGACTGTGCTGTGCCCAGTTGGTTTTCAGGTACCAATGAATTTTCCTCATGTGGAGTCTAGAAAGAGGAACCATTTGGATAGTGGGTGCCATGAACTGCAGGGGTCCCACAGTCTCGCTTTATTTCTTACAGAGGTCATGTGTACATTTGTAAGGGATAAGAAACAATATGTTAAGAATTTATTTATTTTTTCTCCAGAGAATGAAAAGGCATCATGCTTTAACTCAAAAGACACCACAGAAATATCAGAGACTGAGTGGGGTGTAGACTGACTATTTTTGAAGTTAACACTGAACCCCATTGTGAAAAACAGGTTGATAGTGGACTATAAAATTTGAAGAATCCTTTGAAATGAAGTGGTAATCTAAACAGGGACAGACGTAGATGCCTTAGAGTAGGCGGAATGCTAGGACAGGGGCTTGACACTTTGTGTAAACGCTTGGTAGAATTGAAAGTCCAAAAGGCAAAGGAGTAAATTGAAAGTGATATCCCAAAATATAGAATCTAAAAAAGGTTCTGATATCTAGATCGATATAGATATGCATAAGGTAACCAACAGAGCTTGGAGAAATACCAGAAGAAGAGTTTGGAATGTTGGCATCCTGAATTTTGGAAGTTTTAAATATGTGTTCAGACTAAGTCCAAAACTGGTCTCCAAGTCCGTTCTTTTCTTGGAGGAAGGAAAAGCCTAGAATAGAACCCTTTCCCCCTTTGATGGTAAGGGACATATTCTATTATTCCATGACTGAAGAGATCAGACAGAATTGGGGGAATTAGATGTTGTTGGCATGAAGGTTATCTGAAGATTGTACGGAGGTGAATTCCAGTGAAGTCTGCACCAATTCTGTATGATGACCAAAATCCAGTTATTGTTCTCCAAAGGGGTAGGCAAAAAGAAAGTCTGCTGGAGAAGTTGGAAGGGGAATGCTGAGCTGCAGAAAAGGGGCATGAAAAAGAGAAATGGGAACCTTTGTCTGAGAAGGATCCTTTGAAATCAGGTGTAGACTTCTCCTGTCATTTTTTTCTTGGAAGACTTTTTATCTTTTTACTGAGAAGGTTATTGGCTTTTGTGGACAAAGAGACCTGACTTAGAGAGACAGAAAGAAAAAGCTGCTTATATTATCTTTCCCCCTTTCTCAAAATTCTTGAATATTTCAGCAGAAGAACCAAACAAATTTTCCTTATCTAAAGGAGCATCCGAAAGTTTAGCCTTGGTATCTTCAGATAAAGATTGGTGGCAAAGCCAGGAATACTTTAAGACTGATTCTGAAACATCATATCCACACTTGATGGAGTATTTTGTCACCTGTGAGGAAGAACTGACCATATTCTGCAAATACGTTTTAGCGTCAGAGTCAGAAAGGCTTGCTATTAATTTAGACATACTGCCAAAACTAGATAACATATCTGATCATTTGGGACTGGGAGACAACGTCCTAAATGGTCAAGGTGATGGAAAGTACAGTTGTACAACTTGAAGTTACCTTAGCTAACTACATTTGGGAGGTGAAAGGAGAAGAGTTCAAACCCCTACAGAACTGTCATAGCAAAGCTTGAGCTGGACCTAAAAAAGTAATCAAGCTTATAGTGCTTTGTAAAAGTATCTATACAGGACCAAGTAACAGCTTGTAGAATACTTCTAGACTCCAACGCTTTCCAAAAAGTGATAGATGAAGCCAAGGTTCTGGTAGAGTGGGCCTTGACCCTGCCTGGAATAGTTCTGTTATGGTGAGCATAACAAAATGTAATAACCTTAGAAAACCATTTGGAAAAAGACTGTTTTGACACAGGTTGTCCCTTCTTAAATTCACAAGAAATTAAAGTACAGTTGTGTAAGATCTTACCATAACAGTAGATGTCCTACTTTTCACTGTTGTAGTATTCTTCATATATGAGATATCCTGCTAAAGACAGCCTAATGTTCAGCCAACATACCAAAGCCTTTGCATTACCTAGCATTGTACATCAGCCGTATGCTTGCCTTGCAAGCATAGGATATAAGGTGACATATGTATTTTCAACCCTCAAAAATTAAGTGCCCCAGGAGAACCAGAGCAACCCTGGAAAAAAAAAAACATGTCCACCAGAAAAGAAAAAGAAAGGAAGAGGGGAAAAAAGGCAAAAGAGGAAACTCTCAACCAGTAGAAAGTCCCAAAAGTAATGTGAAGAAAGGGGGCAGGAGGGAGGGAGTGAATACGGCAACAGTAAAAAGTAGGACATCTACTATTATGGTAACTGTACTGTGTTCTTTCTTATCACTGTTACAGTATTCTTCAAATGTGGGAGAGGACAAAAGCCACTGCAGTGTATGGGAGGAGGAAGGCACAGAAGAGCCCTCCACAATCCCATGACGGATAGCCCTGGCAAAGCATGCCTTGGCTCTGGAAATGACATCCAACTTATAACATTTAGTAAACGTATAGAAAGAAGACCAAGTAGCAGCTTCCAAACTGGATCTTTTAATCAGACTCTTGAAAAAAGCTATAGAAGATGCCATTGTCCTAGTAGAATGAGCTCATACTGAAGCTGAAAACTGCTTACCACAAAAAGAATAGCAAAAGGAAATGGCCTTAGAGATCCAGGAGGAGACATTTCAATTTGAAACTGCTAAATCCAATGTTCCAGAATTAAAAAAAAAAAGAAAGAAAAGAGATGCTTGGATTTTTGAATGTTCTTTGTCTTATTCAAATAATATCAGAGCTGTTTATGTAAATCCAAGGTGTGAAGCAGCTTCTCACTGGCAGATTGTGGAGAAGGAAAAAAAAGAAGGCAGATGAATATATTGATTCAGGGACACATGATTAACCACCTTCAGCATAAAAGAAGGGTTAACATGCAGAGATACCCTGTCACTATGAAAATTCAGAAAAGGAGGAACAGCCATAACTATAACAGTCTGGAGTTCAGAAACTCTCATGGCAGAAGAGCGAGCCACCAACACAAGTCTTCCAGGTGCCTCAAAATGGGGCTGATTGAGTTTTCAAGAACAAAATTAAGGTCCCAAGATGGACAAAAAGGTTTTCTTGGGGGCCTGATATTAAGACCACCTTTAAGAAGCTGTTTGAAATCAAAACAAGAAGCCGAAGGAGGGTTCAAAGGTAGACAAGCAGAGACTGCTGACAAATGATTGTTAACAGAAGAATATGCCAAGCCAGCACTGAGCAATTCACACAAGAAAGAAATGACCAAAAGGACCCACACAGAAAATGGACCCTGGTCTTGCTTGAGACACCAAAAAGAAAAAGCTATTTCATTTAGCCACACTTGCCTGAGACACAAAACAGAAAATCTATTCCATTCAGCCACACAGGATTTTCTGGTGGTGGGTTTTCTGGCCTCCTGCAGAGCCCTAAACATGTGCTCAGAAAAGTGGTGCCTCAATGGAATCAAAAGCAAATCACCCAAAGTGTCAATGGAAGGGTGGACAAATGAAGGTGAATAAGGGAACCCTTGTCTTGTGTGAGGACATACATCTGGTAAGCCAACTTGTAATGACTGTCCTCACCCAAGTGAAAGAGCAGAGGGAACCAGTGCTGCTGGGCCCAAGTGGAGTCACCAACAAGACTTTGTGGGAGTGCTTCATGATTTTGTGCAGGACTCTGGGAAGTAGAGGAAGTGAAGGATAGGCAACAGGAGCATCCACTTCCAAGAAAAAGACAAGACATTTGTCTTCTATCATGATAGACTGAACAGGATACGACTGCCTGTGTCAACATGAGTGGGGCAACAGAAATAAAGGACAGGCCATTCTAGACTTCTGTCTTTGAAATTGCTTGATAGTAGCCAAAAATGGCTCAGAAAGAGAGTCACAAGGTCAGATACAAAAGTGGCCAACATGCAAATGTGGTAACCTTCCTCTTATTAAGAAATAGGCACTAGGATAGAATCAGCATTGCAGAGTCATCCCCAGTGAAACAGCCTACAGCATAAACCACTGGTTGCCACAATCAGCTGCAAACAGTGGTCAGAGAAAGCTCCAAGGTCAACAGAGATCAGTCTGATGACCTGGAAGTTGACTAGAGAAAAAACATTACAGTTCGAGGAATTACTGAAGGCTGTAACTCTTTAAGAAGACAATGAAATAGGTGATGTTGAAGAAGAATGGCAGTGCCTCAAAGCAGCATGTATAAGTACTAAAGAACAGATACGTGTCTGAACAGGGTGGAAATAAGGTACACACAGAAAGCAAGTGGTGGAATGCAGAAGTCCAAATAGTCATTAAAAGAAAGGAGGAGTGCAAGAAAAAGCAGGAGATGGAAAAGACAGATCAGGTTAGGAAGGAATAATGGCTGACTAACAACGAGGCTAAGAAAGGAGTTGCAATAGCAAAGAACAAGACATAAGAGGCACTCTACCAGCTTTTGGTTAGTGAGTCAGTAGATGGACAAATAAACTATATCAGGTTGTAAGACAGAGAGAGAAACATAAAGATGACAGGCAGACACCCTTCATAAGGGATGCCAACAACAACCTGCTCACCAGCCTACAGGACATCAAAGGCAGATGGAAGGTGCACTTCCAGTAGCTTCTGAATGGAAAAAAAAAACACAGAAGCTGTACTGCCCCACACACAGCATATGATGAAAGAAGAATAGAAGCTTCCCATACAAGTAGTACGAAAAGCATTAAGGAAAATGTAGCAAGGGAAACCAAAAGGTCCAGATGAGGTCACTGAAGATATGATAAAAGACAATGGGTGAGATAGGGATAGCAGTGTGAAGAGAAATGTGTATTCCAGACAACTGGAGAATAAGCATACTAGTGCTGGTGTTCAAGAACAAAGGGGACATTTAGAACTGTGGGCAACAGAGAGATATCAAACTCCTATCACATTGTAAGAAAGTTCTCGACAGGGTGACTAATAAATGAATACATGGAGCAGTAGAAAGTAAGATGGAAGATGAGCAGTTCAGATTCAGATCAGGATGCAGGACAAATGACCCAGTGTGTGCAGTAAAACATAAAGTCGAGAAGAAGCTAGATATGATAAAAGAGTCCAATTGGACATTCCTAGACTTGGAGAATGTATAAGACAACAAGTACAAGTATGACTCAGTCATTGTACATGTGGGTGCGAATGACCCGAGATGCACCTCACTGGACTACGTGAAAACAGACATGCTGGAGCTCTCAGATTATGTGGCCCAGGCAGGTATGACCCTAGCCCAGAGCAGTATCCTACTGTCACCCAGAATGATACTGCAGTACAAGCAGACTTCAACAACTGGCTAAGTTTCTGGTGTCTTTCTAAGGGGATCCAGTATATGTCTGCATGGGATGACATGATTGACAGTAATCAATGCTTTGCCAGAGAGATGGCCTGCATCTGTCACCCCTGGGATTTTGGGTATTGCCTAAGGCTCCTGACACCCCTATAGTGCATTTTTTATGTGGTGTTCCAAAGACCAAATTACCACCCTAACAGCTATAAACAAAAATGCAATCTGAGGGTCATGCTGCTCAACGGTAGAAGTCTACATCTCAAGATGCACTCGCTCGAAGCACTCCTCAAAATGGAGAACGTCAACATTTGTGCTATAATGGAGACCTGGTTTAAAACAGCAGAAAGCACCCCCGCTCTTCCAGGCTATAACTCATTCCACATCTTTTTGCCCCAGAACATGGCCAGAAGCTCCAAAGGTGGTGGTGTCTCCATATTCATAAAGGATCTGCACATCTCCAGATTAGTAGCCCAGCATAATGCATCTGAGATACTTCAGGTGCAACTAACACTGGGTAAGACGGCGATTCAGGTCATAGCCTGCTCTAGGACCCCCTACCATGTCCTTAGACTCTCACTCCATGTTCCAAAGCACCCTGGAATCTATCAAGGTCCAGCCCAATACTCTCCTACTGGGGACTTCAACTACCCCTCCCCATCAACTGGGAAAACTACTCATGTACCAATGTACTGGCACAATGTTTCCTGGAATTCAAGAATTCCAATGCCCTGGACCAGCTCATTCTGACCCCCACAAGAGGAAGCATCCTTGACCTGGTTATCACTAACATGGGCGACTGTTGCTCTACACCAATAGTCAATTCATCCCTGGTTAGATCTGACCACAAATGAATCACTATGGAAATCTACATCTCACCCACACCCCTCCGCAAAGATAACCATATTGAAAAGTTTCTCGAAAGCTGACTTTGGGCTCCTAAAAACAGAGGTAGCTAACTTCACAGCACCCACGCCAATGGAAAACAGCTGCGTTACTACAGAATCATACACCAGTGCACTGCACAAACATGTACATAAATGCACAGAACTAACCATACCCAACAGAACCAAGATGCTCTCCTCCAAAAAAAAGAAGCCAATCTGGTGGTCTCTCAATAAACTCTACAACAGAAGGAAGAAACAGTTGCAAAAAAGGTGAAGTCCCAAAACTGGAAAAGTTCCCTTATTAGCCTCAACAAAAAGTTGAGATCCCTTATCAAATCCTCTAAAGCCAGCTATGAAGGCAAGATTGCGGCAGACAATAAAAACATCCACAAAGCCTTCTACAGCTATATAAACCTTCACAGCAACATCCAGATTTGCTCTGAGTTATTGCAGAATGGTACCTCCTATACCGAGCCAACAGATATTGCCAACATACTGGCCGACAGATTCAGTGTCAACTTTACCCCCCCCAAAAGGACCAATCACTATACTGGAAGAATGCCAGGTACCCAGCATTTCTGCAGCACAGGTAAAAGTTGCACTGTCCAAGGCCAAGAATACAGCATCCATGGGACCTGATAATATCCCTGGCTGTGTTCTACATGAACTACAAAACTAACTTACACCACGTCTGTGTGCCCTGTTCAGTTACAGTCTTACCTCAGGCTTTGTCCCTACTGAATGGCACACTGCTACAGTCTTCCCTCTACATCACCCCATTAGCTAGTCTGACATGTAAAGCTATGGAGCGCATCATCATGGAGCTGATTAACAAAATATAGGTAATCTCCAAACTCTAGACCCCACGCAATTTGGCTTTGTTTGGTTTTGGGAGAGCCTGCCTGCTTAACCTGGTTGACTTCTTTGAGTCAGTCACCAAGGCTGTGGAGGAGGGTAAGGCAGTGCACACAGCCTCCTCACTCAAGAATTATTGATAAACTCACCAAACCAGGCATCGACCCCTACAGACTGGCTCACAGAGAGGACCCACAGAGGGAAAGTAGTGGATTTTAAGTCGGACTGCCAACCAGTCACTAGTGGAATCCCACGGGGATCGGTCCTGGGTCCTCTCCTGTTTGGCATCTACTTCTCAGAAATCCAGGCCAACACAGAGGGACTCTGGTTAACCAAGTTCGCAGATAACTGCAAGGTGGGAGCCATTATTAACTCCCCAAGTGATGCAGACATCCTACAGTAAAAACCTCACTGAGACCAATGACTGGTGTCAAAGCCATGGCCTTAAGCTGAACGCCAAAATATGTGTTGTCACTCCCTTTGGGAAAAACTCAGTTCCTACTAATTACCACATCGATGGGAGCCCACTGAACACTGAAGGTGTTATAAGAGATCTGGACACCCACGTTGACAGCAACCTCTCCTTTGACCACCACATCTCCACTGTGGTCAGAAAATCCTTCTATGTGGCACATCTCATAACCAAGGGTTTTGCATCCCAGAAGAAAGAGGTCATCATCCCTCATTAGACCACTCATAGAGTATAATGCCTCATTTGGCATGTACCTCACTAGGCACCTGCAACAGCTGGAGAGGCCACAGAAGTACCTCATGAAGAGGATCCTAGGCCTTAAACACATGTCCTACATGGATGGACTCAAGAAACTTCAGCTAGTCTCTGTGTCTTATCGTCTGCTTAGACATGATCTCTGCTTGACTTACAAAGCCATGTCAGATCCAGCCCTGCTAGAAATGCTACATCTAAAGAAATCCCAATCCCTTCGCACCACACGCTCCAGAGACCTCAACCTCATTACCACAATCAACAGAACATGCTGGAGGGACAGGTTCATCACCCAGAGACTGCCCATGCTCTGGAATAGGCTTCCTATATATGTCAAGCAGAGCACCTCCCTGGCCCTCTTCAAGAGAAATCTCGAAGAGTGGATGGGTAGCAGAAAATTCACCCCCAGGGATCACTCCAGTGGCACTACTGGATTGAGGCAATGGAAGCTAATGTCGGGCAGCAAGATGCCAGGGCACTTTTTTGGGCTAAGCTTGTGAAGGCTCCAGGGCCATTAGCCTAGTACACACCTATGAACCTATGAAAAAGGTTTCAACAAAGCTGATATGGGCAGTCCTGCAGTGGCTCAAAGTCCCAGAAACATTAAAAGAATCAGTGCAAAAGGACCCGATGCTTCAAATATGAACAGTGTTTGACCTCTCAGAGGGGTTTCCCAGTGGGAGTGGGTATGGATCAGGGTTCATCTCTGAGCCTACTGCTGTTCATACTGGTCATGGACTACATTAGCAAACAGGTTGGAGGGATGGTTCATCTACGTTGCTGTATGCAAATGATGTGGCATTACAGGCAGTCTCTGAGCAAGAACTTCAGCATAGTATAGGAGAATGGAATGCAAAACTGAAGGCACACTGGATGAAACTAAGTGCAGATAAGGCACTTGTAATGGCAGCAAATGGGGGAAAATAAGAAACTGAGAACTAAGACAGAAGGGAAATAGTGGAACAGGTTAATAGCTTCAAGTATCTGGGAGGGGTGGTTGAGAGAAAGGGAAGTCTGAATGAAGAGGTCAAAGCTAGAATCAGAGGGTCTGCAGCAAACTGGCACAGTGTCAGATGCAGTACATGACAGAATTCCACAGAAACAGAGAACTAAGGTGTACAAAACAGTGGTGTGACCAGTACTACTGTATGGTACAGAACCCTGAGCAGCGAAAGAGCAGTTGAAGAAGCTTGAGGTGATGGAGTTGAAGTGCCTAAATGGGTGGTAGGATGCACACTGTGGGACAAACAAAGAAATGAGGACAAAATGGCAGAAGCCAAAGTAGCTCCAACTGCAGAAAAGGTCAGAGAGAACAAATTATGGTGGTTCGGGCTCATGTGCAGAAAAGCAGAAGATAATCTGGTGAAGAAGATTTTGGATAGACAGGAAAGAGGAAACAAGGGTGTCCAGCAAAGAGCCGGATGAATTGTGAGGGAGAAGACCTGCCAAAGTCAGGCATGAGTTTTGAAGAAGGCTGGAGATTAGCAGTTGAACAGAGAGAGATGGTGACAGTTGACATGACACCCTGATCCCATGTAGAAAATAGGATAAAAAGGGAAGGCTGACGATGACGATCCACCTTCCAAGGGGCAGGACAGGTAGCACTGGAACATAATTGAGGAAGCTGTCTGTTCAGAGTGGCGGTAAAAAGGTCTACTTGAGGAATATCTCAATGATGTACAATGTCCAGAAACACTTCCTTGTGAGCCATCCATTTGTGAGGTTGTGTCTTGAATCTGCTCAGAGAGTCTGCCACTAAATTTTGTTCTGAGGAGAGGTAAACTGCCTGAAGAGCAAAATGATGGAGGACTGCACAGTCCCAGGTCTGAAGAGTCAGTTTGCAGAGCAGATAAGACTTTGCGCCCCCTTGCTTAACAATGTACCACATGACTAATATTGTCTACAAAAACTTTCAGAAGGCCTGAGACCCAAAGGGAGTGAAAGGCCCGGACAGCCACAATGACAGCCCTCATTTCTGTGATGTTTATGTGATCTGACATCTGATGTAGGGGCCAGAGACACTGAACTCTGAGGTTGTTGGAAGCAGCTCCCTATCCCTGATTGGAAGCATCTGTAAATATCTCTTGGGTAGGAGAAGGTGTATGAAAAGGCAGACATGGATTACGGGAGATCTGCAAAATCTACCAATGAATTTCACGTCTGAGACAGTGCAATATAAATACTGGAAAATCTAGAGGGTACCAATGCTGGAGCCAAACAGTCTTTAGATGCCATTGCAACTTTCTCATGTGGAGTTTTGTAAAGAAGTCGTGGGGATGTTGGAAGTCATGAACTCCAAGGATCTAAGAAATGATATAGTATAAGTGGAAAAAGGAAGCAGAGACTCATAATAAGCAGTCAGAGACAGGACCTTGGGGAGAACAAAGAGCAAAGCAGAGAATTGATAATGATTAGAAGAAACAGAAAAATGTAAAAACATACCAAAGACAAAGTGAATGGGGATGTGAAGGTAGGCGTCTTTCAGATCTAAGGACACCAGAAAAGTCTGGGGGAGCAAGAAAGAGAAAAGAGTCTGAAGACATAACATCCTGAAAGAGGGAACCTTTACAAAGGAGTTCACAAAGGACAGATTTAGAATGGGCCTCCATACCTCTTCTTTTCTGTGAACCACAATCATCCTGGAGTAAAACTGTGTTCCCTGGTGAGAGAGTGCAACAGGCTGAATAGTTCCCTGATCCAAAAGATCCCATACGACCAATGGAAAATGAGGGAGTTGGTCTGGAGGGGGCTAAGGGAGAATTGCAAAGGGGCTTCCATATCATTAAGTAACCATGCTGGATAATCAAAAGGACCCAAGTGTCTAAAAGTAATCTACTGCGAGAAAGGGACAGGCCTCAGACAGAGGAGCCTGACTGTATGTCGGATACAGGCAGATTTTTCAGGAAAAGGAGAATTCTGATCCTTTGAAGTCTAAGTGGGTTTGTCAGAAAACATATGTTTGGAAACCCTTTTCCTCTGGGGGGGTTGTCAAGGCTGCATAAACACAAAGACAGACTTAGAGGATTAATTCCTCTAAAATTTGGGAACAGGAGAACATTTTTTTTTTCATGTCCTGGATCACTTTACAAAGGGTTTTAACTCACTAAAACCAATAACACCTTTTATACACACTTCCAGCTCACACCTTATCTCCTTACAAAATCCAGAAATTTTTTGGGTTTGGCTTCTTTAAATAATTTACACACTAATAATAGGCAGTATTAGAATGGTAAGCATTTTTAACAAAGTGACACTAAGATTGCTAGTCTCGGATGTCCTTCAAAGGAGAAATTTATTTGCCACTTATAATTAATATATATGTTTCTGTTTCCATAACTGCGAGACCTACATTTTATTGAGGTGTATGGTGTGCAATACCAACATCAGAAACAGGACAGTTCACTGAAAATGCTGGTTTATATCACACTGTAGTGGAAATATTGCTAGTTCTTCATTAGTAATTATGAAAATAAGCAATCTTTCCATGTATACTTAATACTCCAAAAACCGAGCGACTTACAGTTACATGACATTAAGTGAAACCTTAGATGTTACTGAAGAAAGCTGTCTGATATTTGCACTGTAAGCTGCAAAACTTAAGAAATACCCAGTATTATTTGTACTGCTAATTATACAATTAAATTTAAATTTTAATTTCTTTTTTAATAAGAAACATCTTTACTAAATTACCACTTATGACATAAGCAATCATACATTTATATAAATTAAAAGAAACCATACTGACATAATCTCAGTTGCATGTATTTCATACCACAAACTATACTGACATAATCCTAGTTGCAAACATCATACATCGGTTATAATCTAACCAATCATTGTCAGTCAAACATTACATAGCACATTCAAGCCCTGCCTTCTTTTAAATGTCATTCTTCCCCTGTATGCATTGTTGTTGTATTATCTTTTGTTTAGTCTCTTCCCACATATCCAGAAAAAACAGGAAATAAAAGTGCTCAACACCAAACGACTTAAAAACTGTACAAAAGAGCACTTTGGAAGAAAACACCAAGCTACAGAGTGTAATTCTTTAATAATTCCACAGAAAAGCACGACGAACAGCCAAATAAATACACATCACACATATTAGAATCATTTTTAACTTATACTCCTAAATACTTCATTTTATCATGTCCCCATAAATATGGATATTGCTGAACCAATTCATGTGTGGGCACATTACCACTATTACCTTTGTTTCAGCTTCATTCATTTTATATCCCGAAAAGATTTGAAACTGTATCAAAATGTTCCACAACACTGTAATGTCCTTTTCTGGTTTTGTCAGGTATAAAATATCACCTGCAAATATAGTCAGCTTTTCTTGGCTACCATACCAATCCTTGACAATCTAAGTCGCTTATTTTCTTTGCCAATGGTTCTAAATGTAATGCAAACAACAAAAGAGAAACAAGACACCCCTGCCTGGTTCCTCTGCTCAAACAGAAATTATCAGAGAGGACCCACCCACTTTAATTTTTGCCTCTGACCCCTCATACAGCCTCCTAATCAACCTTATAATTTTATCAGGGAATGCAAATGCTCCCATTGCCCTGCTCAAAGTCCCAGCTTACTCTGTAAAATGCATTCTCTGCATCAAGACCTACCAACAACAGTGGTATTTTCTTACATTCTGCTTCCCTATGGATCATGAATTTTTTTTTTAATGTCCGATGTTTGCCTCCCCTCCACAAAACCACACCAAATATATAAATTTTGGCATCACTTTTGCCATTCTTTTAGCCATTACAGACAAACACTTTATAACCATGGTTTAGTATTGAAATGGGCCTGTATAAAGTTGTATCTGATGGATCTTTACCCTCTTTAGGTATTATAGGTATCACCGCTTTCTTCCAGGATGTTGGTACTTCTCTTAAAATACCGTTAAACAAAACTTTCCAGATTATCCATTTTTTTCCCTCCTAGCTCCCAAACCTCCACAGGAACACCATCTATTCCTAGGGATTTTCCTGTAGATTAGTTATACACCATCATTTTTATCTTATCACCTCCTATCCCATTACTAATTGAGCCTAACCTACCTCTAACCTTGGCATATTTAATTCTTCCGTAAACATTTCCATTAATACCTTTTCTTGATTTCAATATTTCTCTGCTTTATACAGACTTTCATAGAATTTCCTAAATATTTCTAATACCTTTACAGGATCTCTTATTACCTTCATTGTTATAGGCTCCCTAAGCTTGGTGACAGCCCTTTCTACTTTCTGTTGCCTGAGTCATTGTGCTAAAAGATTTTGTGCTCTAGAACTATAATAAAAAAAAACAGCTGCTTAACAGCAACCTTTCTAAACTCATGCATATTATAGAGGTAATCCCTTATTTTCTGTTTAGCATTCTGCAGTCGCTCCTCTTTTTGTTCTGTGAGAATCCCCTATTCTGCAATACTTTAACATTTGTCAGTACCTCTAAATAACTCTTAAAACTTCTTAATCATATCTCCCTTTCTTTTATTTCCATACTATTTTTAAACTCCAATTTAATTTTATCCCACACCATAGCTATAATTTTCAGAAGAAATTTCTTCTCTAATAGCTCCTGAATAATTTCCACTACCCATTCCTTAAATTCTTTTTTCAACAGGTAAGTGGGAAAGAGCGAGTGCCTAACTTATTTCATTACCCCATGTTTTTATTTTAGTTAATACTGGACCATAATCTGAAATAGTTATTAGGTGCGTATCAAGACCTTCAATTAAATGCATATGTTCCTGTGAAATGTAAATTCCGTCTAGCCTAGCCCAGTTTTTGCATCTTGGGAAACAATACCTAAATTCTCTCCGAACTCCTAGTACTGAATTCACATCTTCCATGCCAAATATTTTCATAAATTTCTTCAAAAGTCTACTTCCATTGTTATAATTTCCCTTCTGGGTCTGCAGACACATCTTCACTGCTGCAAATCAAATTCCAGCCCCCACCTATAAGTAATATTCCTTGCTGAAAACTGATTATTTCTCCCAGAATTTTCTTAAGATGCATTATAACGTTTTTAGGTGGAATATAAATACATGCCAATGTAATCCTTCTCCTTTATCAGCAGCCCTTTAGTACCACAAATCGAACATTACTATCTTTTTTTATCCTCTTCTATCACTATTAAAGCTCTTCTTGCAATTAATATAAGTACTCTTTTCCTTTGTTTCAGGTATTCCGCTGAATAACCATCCTGAAAACCTTTCTTTATTAAATTCACATGTTAAGGTCTTTCCAAGTGTATGTCCTGTAGCATAGTTATTTGCAATCTATATTTTTAATATAGATCATCACTCTTCCTTTTTTGTAATTATCTGTGAGACCATTGATATTTAAAGACATTACAGAAGCCATAACTGTATTAAAAATTATTTTCCCATCTTTTACGTTTAACAACTTTTTTGTTAAATGTCTAGTTCCAGCTTTTATGTTGCATGCATACACTGTTTGGCAGGCTGAACTTTTATACAGTTGCTTCTTGTCATATCCTAGTGGGCATATGTCACATCTTACAAAATGTTTTGTTTCACTGAAAGCCCTCAAAAAAAACACTCCCCAATCCCCCCTAAAACCTATTAACTTAATGCTAACACACTAAAATATGCACACCTTCAAACACTAAAGTTTTACTATCCTAATAGTAGCAAATGACCCAAAGCAACACTCACAAACTTGAGCTAACCAAAAGAAAGGTTATCTATGCTAAGACGCATGGTGCAGCCTGTGCTTATACTAAGTGCTATCTATTTTTTCTCTTAACTTTACAGCTCTCCCGGCTGGGAAAACACCTGAATATTTTCAGAGAACAATATCTCCTAGCTAATTTCTCTTTATCAGATTATCTCCATGAAGACAGGAGGACCAGATAGAAAACTGCCACTAAACGTACATTTATTTACTAGAAAAAAGCCTTATAATATTCAACATTCTTTTTTATTTACTTGCTTTCTCTTAAAATTTGTTACTAGATCATGCTAAGGGCCTTAATCCATTCACCCATGCAAGGATGAGAAAAAGCACATTAATTTGTCTTTTGCCATGCTTTTTTTAGCCAGATTTTTCTTTTCTTTTCTTTTTTTTTTCATTGCAGTGTCTACATTTATTAAAACTGAACAAGGAGAAAGAAAGAAGACAGGAGAAAGAAAACAAAACACGAGCACCTGTTTACAGTAGTATCCCCATTACTCTTAAAAACTGAGACTACTTTATAGCATGCAAAGAAAATCATACAGCATAAAATAGTTCTATTCAGAAAAAAAGTTATTTTACTTACAGTTAGCTTTCTCCCTCCTCTTTCCCTCCCCTAAGTATTTTTTCCGAACATTAATGACATGGAGTAGGGCATATACTTTAGAGTCCCTGACAAGTCCAACAAAGTCCAATATTTCCAGATGTTTTTGTTCTGTCATATTTCACAAATAACTATTGCTTTGTAATCCCACATTTGTCAATTTACAAGTTACTGGTTTTATTCCTGTTCATTTCCATCACCCAAATCCCGTATCGGTTTCATTTCCAACATGCTCTTGATTCTTCTAGTCAACTCTCATGCTCCTTCCCTCCAGCATTTTCCATTGAAACATTGGGAAAGGTTTCATTCACAGTGTCTCTCTGTTATCTTTATTATCAGAAGAACAAGAAGCAAAATCTCTTTCTGTTTCACAGCTCATGATTTGTTGGGCAAACTTATGTATTTCCTCCTTAGCATGTACTTCATCAAAAAATTATTTTATCCCTCCAGGGAAGAATATTTTGAAGACTGCTGGGTACAGCAGTTTGAATCTCACACCTGGTTACTGACATTCACAGAAAAGCTGAATAAATTTACTCCTCTTCTGCCTGGTGTATAGCAAGTAATCATTCTCCACAAACACTGTGCCTTCTCCCACTTTTAGTATGTAGTCCTTCTGCCACAGCTGTGTCAGAATTAACTCCTTCTGCTGGTAGGATTGCATTTTTACTATTAAATGTGTAAGTTGCCTTCTTATAGCCAAGGTTTGGAGCATACACACAATATGCCTTTTCAAGTAACAACTTGTGCTGTGGAATACAAGTGCAACTGCTTATTTGTGCTTTCATAAAATAATTATAGTCCATTCCTTCCAGCCTCTCTGGTACAGCTGAAAATCTCAGGTTTTCCCTCTAATTCTGTTTTTGAAACATCTCTTCTTGAGCAGTCTCATATTCAGCCAGCCTTTTCTTCATAGCAACCTCTGATTCTGCAGCTTTATCACCTCATCTGAGTATCCGTTTAAGGCTACTTCCATTTTTCTAGCCTTTTGTTGTTTGAGCTGATATACTCCATCAGTGTTTTGTTTATTTTAACCAGGTCTGTGTATAGTTGTTTTATGCTTTCCTCTAAGTTACTGGAAGTCATGTTTGGAGCTTCTACTGCTTTTTTTGCTGATGAGCTGCAGTACATTTCTCAGTCAGTATTTTTTCCTCACATTTTGAAGCTAATTTTCCTTCAGATCCTCTGTATTTCTTTTTTCCTGGCATCCCGGAAGTGCACTTACTATCCAGTTACAAAAATTTACCCAGAAACACATAAGTCCACTGGCCTCATCTGCTGAGTTTCTGTTTTCACACTGGGAGAATTAGAATTAAGCTATTACTCAATGTGTAATAGTCATCTTGAAGTCTCATGTTTTCATATTTATGTAGGTATCTCAATAAACATGCACGTACAGAACAAAACTGTTCTCACAATTTATGTGTACGCTGCATAGTTTTCAAGATATAAAAATTTGTTTGTGAAAGTTTAGAAAAATATAATTTGGAATCTGTGTGTATTATAATATTAAAGTATTTGTGGAGAAGACTATGAATGCACTGCCAGTTATCATTACGAAGAATACTTCATACTGTTAACATTGCTATTTGTACAATTTTAATAGCTTTTATTGTTCACAAAATATTCACGTTTGTTTTTCTTACGCTTTTTAAGTTTATTTTTCAGAAAATGCTTTGGAAATCAAGATGTGTGTAGGCTGCTAGAACTGTGACAATCAACACCACAGAGGTCTTACTGAGGTAAATAATTTTGCAGCAGCAAATTCTGGTTAACCAATGGAGAATCCAGAAGCCTATCCTTAGTATCTTCAGGTAAAGCCTTTAGGTGTAACCAAAATATCTTCTTATGACAGAACCAGATGCAGCTGCCCTGGAGGATGCATAAGCAGCATCATAGCTGCAGGTGATATAGTGGCTTGGCAAGGAAACAGCAGCAGCATACTCGCTGTCAGAGTTAGCTAGGCCAGACTAGGCACCCCCCCCCCCAATTGGGATAAAACAGCCAGATCATATTCGGTCATACAAGTCTGGTAGTTTATGACCTCAAAGGCCAGAGTATTAGAAGTATACACTTTTTTCACCAGTTTCTGCATAGCCTGGCTGTTTTTAGCAGAAGGAAGCAGTTTGGAAGAGGATAGAAGCTTAGATGGCTTATCCATAGCTACAAAAACAACAGCTGAATCACAGGACAGACATTTGTAAAGATGCTGAAGAGCCTCAGGTACTTTGTAAAAACATCTGACTTCTTATGGTCTGGAGGCTCAGAATCAGGAGCCTTAGAAGCTGTTGAAAAAGTATCCAATAAGGCAGCCAGTACTGGAGGGACTACTGAGGGCTTACACCACTGTACATTTATAATAATTCATAGTACCTCTTTTGAACCTATGACACTTGGGAATAATATCATTTAAAGTGTTCCATCATACATGGTTCCACAAAGTGAGAATCAGGGATATGGAATCCTCTGTTTCTGAGCCACAGTCCAAAGAAGGTATCTGGAAGAAATATGCCAAGGATTCTTCTCCAAAATCCATCTCCTCATCCAAGTAATCAGAATCTGTAGTCCTCTTGGATGGGGTGGATGACCAGGGAATAGCAGACATAGCAAAAGAAATTCCCTGAGGTGGCTTCAAGGCCATGGGAGAATTAAACAACCCTTGGGTAAAGTCTTGCAATTCTTTATAAGAATCCTTGGCAATAGGTGTACATGCTTATTATTTTCTGTCTTTTGTAAAGCAATATCAGCCTGGACCAATCTAGGCACATCTTACCTACCTAAAATCTGCGGAATCTCCTTAGACCCTTTGGCAAAGATCAGCTGTGGTTCCCCTTCAACGTCTGTGTCAGATATACATATAGGCTTGTAGGATGTGCAGGAAGCGGGTTCCATGCTGGCCCCAACTAGGTTGTGGCATAGGCAACTGTAGGGTTGCCACCTTTTCAAATGCCCATAGTGGGACATTTGTGTTACAAAAGTCAGATTTTGCAGGGCAAAACACACCCACAGCCAGTACCAAGGACAGAACGTCACCTTTTTGCCTAAATAAAAGCTTTTTCTTGTAGCATTTTAGTTACTTATTCTGTTTCTTATAACATTTACATGTTTCAGATACAGTTTTATGCAACTATTACATAAAATATATGAAATAATTTTGTACTAAAATCTCAGGACATTTGCCATTTTTTCAATGTTTTTTGCAGGACACAACTGCCCAAAAAGGGACTGTCCCCCGCAAAGTGGGACAGGTGGTAATCCTAGGCAACTGGCTTTGGCCCCAGATGGTCCTCGTTGTCTTTATACAACCGAAGACAGACATCAGCAGAAGGTTGGACAGCAGCAGGATCAGAGAAAGCTTTTTTGGCTTTATTTTTAAGAGACAGCTGAACCTCAGGGCAGGTGTATTTGTCCATGGTTCCTTGGGTCACAAACTTAAGGTGCTGACTCTTTAGGTAAATGAATAAGGAAGACAACCAAATAAAGACAGCTTTAGGTACAAAAGCCTGATAAATTATATACTGGGTATGGTCATAAATAGGACCTAAACAGAAAAGGCACTTTTCGTGTCAGTCTTTATGGGGAATCTACCTCCCACACTCACATTTTCCAGTCCTGAATGACAATAACCCAAATCAAAACAGCAGATAAAGAAAGAGGAAATTCTGTTGATAGGGATGACTGCAATTAGGGATGTAGACAATAGGCAAGAGGGGGCTGGAATTTACTGGAGGAAACTGGCAAAGGAACCAAGGTATCAGGAGTAAAGAACTAGAGAAAGAAAGATGATAGAATGGGAAGATGCCAGGAATTTATTTGGACTGCAGGTTAGAGACTGCCTTCCCTATCAGGGATTGATATAATTGTATAGGCAAAGAGAAAGAAATGGGGGGGGGGTTCTTAAATGAAAGACCCGCACTGCTAGAGTTTTTAGTAGAACCTAGAACAGAAGCTGCCATTAAAAAAGGAATAATTAGTTCAGCATATAAAATATTGCATGATAACAATGAGAATCTATCAGAGAAGGTTAGAAAGGATTGGGAAGAGTGATTGGATAAGCAATTCATAAAGAAACAATGGGAGAATATATGTGTGTCTCCCAAATATGTAACAAAATATAGAAGATTTAGAATATCTGCCTGGAAATATTTACACAGATAATTATATACCCCAAGTAGACTCCAGAGAATTCTTCCTCAGGCAGACAGCAAATGTTGGAGGTGTGACAGGGAAGAAAAAGGTAATTGGGAACGTATTTTCTGGAAGTGCAATCAACAGGCGAACTTTAAGGATTCCCTATGGAATGCACTTAGAGATGTTGGGTGGGCAGATTGGTCTGATGAGGAAGATGATTTTTCTGAGCTACGATACAAAATCAGAATTGCCTAGACATGGTAAGGCCTTGCTATAACTAATAATGGTGGCTGCCAAAAAAAAGTCACTTCTAGAAAATGGAAATCAAAATCTAAACCTATATTAGAAGTAGTGAATACAGTAACAGAGATAAAACAACTGGAACTGAGATCTTTAGAAAAGGGCAGGAGAAAACTACATAGGAAAAAGTGGGAAATGTGGGAACAATACATACAAGAGAGGAATGAGGTTTAAAAGGTGGCAGGACTTAAATGAGCTATGTAATGTAGGACTTGAAAAAGAATGGGTTGATTATAAGTGATGTATAACATTTGCAACAGGGAGCGCATTAGTATGGTTTATGATGTAAAATGCTTGCAACTAAAATTTGTGTCGGTGTGATTTGTTTTCATTTATATAAATGTATGGCTGGTTATGTAGTAAGTGCTGGTTTAATAAAGATGTTTCTTGTTTACAAATAAAGGCAATAATTGAATAATTTATGTAATGTTGCTTAGGTTATACGATATATAGCAATATATGTGAAGTATAATGTTTGTTAAGTTAATTACAGTTTGATTACTTTTATATGAATGCAAACTTGCCTATGTTACAAGTGATAATTCAATAAAAGTGTTTGAAGAAAAAAAAATTAGGATAAAGGAAAAGAAAGAATCCCAATAGGGCACTTATCTGCAAAAGAATGTGTAGGAACCAGCTTAGCAAAACACTTACAAACCAAAGTTCAAACAGGGCATTCAGACGGGCAGCAAACAATTCTTAGGATTGAGCAAATGTACATCACCTTTAAGCCCTATGCTTACATACTAAGCACAAGGTGGAGTACAACACTACATATACTGGCTGGAAACTAGGGTACCCTTGGCAGGACATTCCACATATGAAGAATACTGCAACAGTGATAAGGAAGGGCATCAACTGATTTGAAGATCTGAATGATTTAGTTCTGCCAAAATAGTGCCCGAGTTGTCTGTGGACATCTAAGATATGGATTATCCTTTCTCAGGAAAGGAAATGGGGAGATGAATAGTTTGGCTTAAACTAAATTTGGATACCACTTTAGGCATAAAAGTAGGATTAGTTCTCAAAGAAACCCTGCCCCTACGGAAAATGAGAGGGGGGTTGACTCACCATAAGAGCTTGCACTTCTTGTTAGGTCAGAGCAATCAAGTAAAAAGGTATTCCATGTTAAGAACATTAAGTCA
Source organism: Protopterus annectens (assembly GCF_019279795.1). Classification (NCBI taxonomy): domain Eukaryota; kingdom Metazoa; phylum Chordata; order Ceratodontiformes; family Protopteridae; genus Protopterus; species Protopterus annectens. The sequence continues at coordinate 28,839,389 of NC_056737.1, forward strand.
GCTAGATTAGCTGGTTCAAATGGAGCAAGTGTTAGCTTCTCTAACACAAATGAAGATCCCAAGGAGGGGGGGGGTCTCTTATGCAAAACCCCCTTCAAGAACATTTTGACTTGAGACTGAATTGAAAGAGGTGGATCCATTGCAAACATGCTGAAATGGATGATATATGTACCTTGATAAAAAAATAAAAAAGGCAAGAGGATAGTAACTCACACAAATATTGTAAAACCAGAGAACAACTAGCACCGAATGGGTGCTGGTTATGTTTCTGGCACCAACTAGAAAACGTTTTCCAGTTGCTAATATTTGATTTCTGCTGCATGTCCCTAGTAAACAGGTGCCTAAAAGGAATTAAGTGCCTCCATGTAGTCAACAGAAGTTTGTTGATGTCGGGGTGTATCAAACACCCCTGTTTTTGTGTGAGTAGATCTAGTCTGTGAGGAAGTTTGTGGTAATTGCCACTGGCCACTTCTAAAAGAAGAGAGAACCACAGTTGCCTGGGCCTGAAGGGAGTCACCACAATGATCTTGAGGGATTCATTCAGAAGTACCTTGGCTGTTAGTGGAAAGATAGAAAAGCATACAGAAACATTCCTGTCCAAGGAAAAAAAAAGCATCTGTCCTCCAGGCCCTCTTGCATGGAGTTCTGAAAAAGAATATTACCAGTTGACTGTTTAGAGTGGAGGCAAAAACGTCTACCTCAGGAACTCTCCCAAGATGAATCATATCTTGGAAAAACCTCTGATGTATATTCCATTTGTGAGAATCTGCCTTGGTTCTGTTCAGCTTGTCTAACACACAGTTTTGCACTGATACTATGTAAGATGCCTGTAGTGTGTGATAAAGCTATGAATCTATATCCAAAGCTAACATGGCTAGTCTGCAAAGATGTAGGTACAACCTGTTTACCCCTTGTCTGCTGAAGTACCACATGACTGTGGTAGTGTCTGTAACCACTTAAAGTCCCAAGGACCAAGGATGGTTCCGATAGCTGACTGCGTTAATCAGGGCAAGCATCTCTTTGACATTTATGTGTTTGCATGTGTACTTGCTGTTCCACACCCCTTGCACTTTCATTCCTTCTGATTCTGCTCCCATGCAAAGTCTGAAGTGTATGTGGTCACTGACTGCTTTGGAGCAAGGAGGAGAAGGGAAGACCCAGATTTAAGAATATCTGTTGTCTCCACAAAATGATTTCTTTTCTGACAACCCCCCAGAACTGGGATTTGAAAAGATAAAGGGTGTTGCTGTGAATAAACAGATTTCAGAAGCCATTGATCTTTTTCATGTGGAGTCTTGCCAAGGGTATCGTGTGAATCATAGATGCCATGAGACCCAAAATCCTAAGTTACTTCCTCCTAGTGACTGAAGTCTAAGAGGAAAACCTTTGAAACAGATTTAGATAAAAATCTATTTGCTCCTGTGGAAGAAAAGCTCTTTGAACTGAGGTGTTTAGTTGATATCCAAATAACACAAACCTTTGTGAAGGAGTCAAGAAAGACTTTGGAATGTTCTCTTTAAAACCCAACTTGTATAAAAGATCTCTCACCCAAGATAGAGATTCTTGACACTTTGAAAAAGACTCTGGAAAGATGAGCATTGTCTAAATATGGAAACGTGGATACCCTGTAGCTTGCAATGAGCTATAACTGGAGATAGACACTTTGTGAAAAATATTAGAACAGTGGATAGTTCAAAGAGTAAGGGAGAGAACTAATAATGTCATCCAGACCCACAAAATCTTAAGAAACGTCTGAAGTCTGTATGAATAGGGATGGGATGATAAGCAGCTTTTAAGTCCAGTGTTACCATGAAACTTAAAAGAGGAAGAAGAAGAACTAACAAGTTAAGTGACAATGTTTTGAATTTGGCCACTACCACAAACAGCTGTAGGAAAGAAAGATCCAGAACTGGTCTCCAAACATTTTCTTTCTTTGGAGCTGTGAACATCCTTAAATAATAAAAACTCTTCCCCAGTTGGGAAGAAGGAACTGTTTCTATCATTCCTTGGAACAGCAGGTGATGAAGAACAGGTGGAAACAAAGCAGTCTCATCTGGAAGATAAGGAATAACTCTCTGGAAAGGAGGAATTTCCTCCCAATACAATCTATATCCCTGATGAATGATTTTCAGAAGACATCTGTCTGAAACAATCTGTTGCCAAAGGGAAAATGGAGATTCAGACTTTCCGGAAGGGAAAAAGGACAGGGTGGGAGGGAGTCACAAAGTCTCTTGAACAGTCATTCAGATTTGTTGAAATGTCCTTGGTTTTGGGAGGTTTGAGACTTCTTTTTGGAACCTCAATGCCATTTCTTCTTAAATGACTGTTTACCTAAATTCTGTTGAAACTGTTTATTCTATTTTTTTCCAAAACTGGATGAGGAAATAAAAACAATCCCATGGGCAGTTTGGAAAAGGAGGGCTAAAAAATCTTCGAGATTCCCTAGATCAGCTTGCCCCCTTCATTACACATTTTGATCACCTCTGCAGCAGAAAGAACAAACACTCAATCTCTATTCCAAGAGAGAACTTAAAATATAACAGCAAAACCACTAGCTGAAAAACAGATCCAAAGATAGGCACTGATGTTGAAGGTTGATACCACAAATTTATTTAAGATTATGTAATGCACAATATAGCTTTTTGTCTGTATACAACAGACTTCATCAGAATCTAAAATACACAAATCAAGTCTCCCAACTACCAATCCAAACAAAACAGTTGACTTTAAAAACCTAAATATAACAACACTCAACCTAAGGTGAGTATCTGCAACAAGGTAACCCCACTGCATGCCTGGATCAATCATAATAAACCTGATTTACTAGCACTAACAGAAATATGGTTACACCCCAACATAAAAAACACAGAAATAACACCTCCTAACTTTGCCATTACCTGATTAGATAGACCTAAAAAGAAAGGTGGAGGGTCTTCTATATCTTTACGTATTCAACATTATACCCTACTCAAACACTATACCCACCTTTTCCAGTGCAGAGATACTAATAGCCTTCCTGAACATCAATAAAACAAAGAATTTGTATCATAGTAGTATATATATTGCACTAGGAAACAGTATACCTGTACTGGAAGATGTATTATCCTGGACATCCAAAAAATCAATCATGAAACAGTCATCCCAGGTGATGAGAATATCAACTGGCATTCCATTGCAACAGACTCCTCCCTATAATAGTATTAACCAGTATGGCTTTTCATAACTAATTAAATCCCTAACTCGGTATAACAAAAACTTCACTCTCCAATGTACACTTTACTGGATCTTAGTATACCACCCAACCAACTTCTCCTTTTCTGGCACACTCTCTGCTACACTTAAGTGTCCATCTTCCCACATTTGCCATTACAGCCAACACCCACCAACTAAAACACACTCACTGAAATCAGTTAATATAGAAACACATACAAATTCAGTCAACACAACTTCAATGATCTACTCCAAACAATAAACTGGACACCCCTAAAATTACTATCTCCAATGATGCTGTCACGTATTTCAATATTACCTTCTTAAAAATACTCGATACCCTAGCCCCTTTACAAACAAAATGAGTAAAGACAACCAAATGGATTATCAAAGACTGCATTAACCTGATGAAACAAACAGACCAAGCCAGGAGCACCTGGAAACAAAATAAAACAGAACAAATCTCTTCTATTTTAAAACACTCCGCAACAGTGTGACTGAACTAGTAGACAAAACCAAAAAACCTACTACTCACACCTTCAGTTACAACACAAATGTAACCCCCCAAAAAATCTAGCAGTCAGTATCAACCCTTCTCAACTCAGGCACTAACAGAGAACACCCAATGCCTCCCCCCATCAGTCGGAGCCGAAGACTTTAATAAGCGCTTCATAAAATTCATAGCTGACCTGCTAACACATAACTCTTACCACAGGACCCCCCACTCACTCTCCAACTCAAACACCAATAACTCCTTAACATCTAGCTCAAATGCTGCCCACAGTGGAGATTAAACAGAAGATAATACAAACACTGAGAAACTCGAAGCTTTGTTATATGAATATGGATACTAAGATAAAATCCATTAAAATGTTTGTAGTCCCTTTAGTCTTATACACAGGACAGGAATATTTTTTATCAACCAGAGGAGAAGCTGTGGACAGCAATTAAAAAAGAGTTGAAGGATTTCATCTGGGAAGGGAAAACAGCAAGGGGCAAATGGGATAAGCTGATTCTTCCAACAGAACAAGGCGGACTAGGATTACCCAATTTGAGGGGGTATTTTAGAGCAACACAATTAAGGCTCTTATATATAGCACAAGCAGAAAACTATAATTCAAAGTGGAAAGGAATGATGATACAGGAAGGAAGCTCAGGAAATAAGGAGAGATTGGAAGTTTGGATGGAGACTCTTAAGGAGAGCAACAAAAACTATACAGAGTATTATATTCATAAAATAGGGAGTATTCTAAGAACTAATTCAGCATGAGAATGGAGAAAAGAGATTTCGCAGATAGAGTTGACTGTGGTCAGGGATAATGAGAATAGGCAAGAGGGGGCTGGAATTTATTGGAGAAAACTGGCAAAGGAACCAAGGTATTGGGAGCAAATAACTAGAAAGGGAAAGGTAATAGAATGGGATGAGGCCAATAATTTATTTCAACTACAAGTTAGAGATTGCCTTCCCTATCAAGGATTGATATCAGAGTATAGGCAAAGAGAAAGAAATAGGGTGCTCCTAAATGAAAGACCAGCACTGGTAGAGTTTTTAATATAATCTAGAACAGAAGCTGCTATTAAAAAAGGAATAATTAGTAAAGCATATAAAATATTGCATGATAATTACAAGAATCAATCAGAGGAACTTAGAAAAGACTGGGAAGACAGATTGGATAAGCAATTCACAAAGAGAATATTGGGGGATATACATATACTTCCCAAATATGCAACAACGTCTAGAAGATTTAGGATCTTTGCCTGGAAGTGTTTACATAGGTATTTTTATAACCCAAGTAGATTCCAAAGAATTTTTCCTCAGGTGGATAGCAAATGTTGGCAGTATGACGGGCAAGAAAGAGGTGGCTGGGAACAGATTTTTTGGGAGTGTAATGAACTGCAAGACTTTGGGGATTCCCTGCAAACCTCTCTGTCAGAGATACCGGGTGAGCGAACTGGATTGACTGGGGAGATTATTTTTTTGTGCTATGATACAGAATCAGAACTGCCTAGACACAGTACAGCCTTGCTGAGTCAAATTATGGTGGCTACCAAAAAGTAATTACTAGAAAATGGAAATCAAAGTCTAGACCAACTTTACTAGAAGTAGAGAATACAGTAACAGAGATAAAACAACTGGAATTAGGATCTTTAGAAAAGGAAAGGTGCAAACTACATAGGAAAAAGTGGGAAATGTGGGAACAATATATGCAGAAAAGGAATATTTGAATGAGCCATATAATGTTTAACTGACAAAGACTGTATAGATTATAAGTGATGTATAATGCTTGCAACTGCAGTTGTTTCAATGGTGTCTGTGATGTATAATGTTTGCAACTAAAGTGGCGTCATTTTGGTTTTTTTTTCATTTATATAAATATAAGATTACCTATGTCATATGTGAAATTTAATAAAGATGTTTGTTGGAAAAAAACATGCCCACAACACACATTACCGATTCATAGGTAACCAGACCTCTTTCTCTTTTCAGCCCATATCCACATCACCCATAAAAAAACTACCACTCAAACTAAAACCCTGTTCCACATCAGCAGATAACATCCAACCAGAATATCTTAAGTTTGCCACCGCATCAGTCAGTTATCCAATCAGCATCCTCATAAATAGATCTCTATTTGAATATATAGCCCCTGTCATATGGAAACTATCGCATATCACCCCCATTCACAAAAGAGTTAACTCCACTGAAATATCCAACTTTCACCCCTTATCCATTTTATCTCCTTTATCTAAAATTCTTGAAAGGTGTATCCACCAACAACTAATTAAATACCTACTGCAGAATAATCTGCTTACTCAAACTCAATTTTGCTTCCAATCAGGGCATAGCACATCCATATCTTTAATATCCTATACAGATACTGTAAATAGGGCTAGGAAGGAAAGAAACTTTGTAACCTCAGTACTCCTTGACCTCTCTAAAGCCGCTGACACAGTCTCCCATCCCTTACTACTCGATAGGTTGCTCTCAAGCCACAATACAATGGTTTCAAAACTACCTGCAAGATCGGAAGGAAGCTGTTAAATGGTCAAACTAACTTTCCTCCTTTCTCCACAACCCTCCTTTCTCCACAACCCTCAAGGCTCCATCCTGGGTCCCCTACTCTAATATATTTACAAATAACTTACATGCTTCATCTTCCGCTGGAACTCTCATTCAGTATGCAGACAATTACAGCATAATCTGTACCTCTCGCACTCTTCCTGAATTACTCTCTTAACATTCAGAAATCTTTCACTGCCATTGAATCCTGGCTCACTAATGCCCAACTCTTCCTCAATACCAAAAAACTGAACTGATAGTCTTTCACCCCAAAAACATTATCCTTGCCTCTGAGCAATTTAACATTTACTCAGCTTGTAAGACTATCATTGAAAGAGTAAAAATTACTTGGTGTAATTATCGATAAACTTGCCTTTGACCTTCAAATCCAACAAAATGTAAAAAAAAACTCGCAAAAAATTAGAGCTTCTTTACAGAAACAGGCACTTCCCAACCACAACAACAACAAAGACTACCCTGGCTACAACTTTCCTGCTCCCTTCCCTATTCTATGTTTTTACTAAAACCTCTGCTAAGTCCAAAATGGAATAATGCTATAATAAAATTGCAAAGTTTGCCACAAGCGCCAAATACCACACACACCACTGTAAATCACTATGGAAACTACACTGGCTTGAACTCCCCAACCAACTCGCATATATCCAGCAAACTACTATGCACAACCTAATCTACAAACCCACTGCCTGTCCTGCCCTAGAAAAACTAGTTAAACCCTACATACCAAACAGATCTCTTATATCAGAGGACTCTGTCAGAAATATTGGGTGAGCAAATGGCTGTAACTAAGGAAATTACTGTTTTGAGCTAGGACACAGCATCTGAACTGACTTGACTTACTAAAGTCTTAAGTTTAATTCTGTTGGCTGTCAAAAATGCAATTACTAGAAAATGGAAATCAAAGTCTAAACCAACAGTATTTGAAGTACTGAATATAACAAAAGAGAGAAAAGAACTGGAAGAGGGATCTTTAGAAAAGGGAAGGAGCAAATTGCACAGAAATAAATGGAGATTGTGGGAGCAATACATGTGGAACAATGTTCAGGAGCAATTTGATGCTTGTTACAAAAGATGTGTGATGTATAATGTATGGAAGGGGAAAAATGTTAATACGGTTTGCTTTCTTTTCTGTTAATGCATGCTTGCCCATGTCTTAAGTGATAATTAAATAAAGGTGTTTTAAAAAAGTATGAAATCAATTATACAGAAGGGTTTCTTCATTGTCTGCAGCTCTCTAGTATAACTAGTTATGACACCTGCATGTAACATCAGTGAACTTTATTAATATGATTTGCAAATTGTGAACAGTTATCTTATATATTACTTAAATTTTCATTATTAAGTCTGTATGTAAAGGAGAAGCACAACTAAAAATGCTTCTGAGTGATCTTGAAAACCAACGTCTAAACTCTGTAAATACTTTAGTTAATTTACAGAAGTTAGAGAGATGGCATGTGCATTTGCATTTCCATTTAACCAATTTGCTCAGTGGATATACATGCTAAGTAATTCAAAATGTAACTGACTTGGTGTCTCCAATTACTTCTCTTACTACAAGAATATCTGTCGCATTGTTACCCTACATTCTAAAGCACCCACCAAAATGGTGAGTGAAGTAGGCAGATGCAGGGGTTTCCTAACTTAGGACATAAAGTGATGAGAGTGTTAATGATCTTTTCCTGGAAATAATATAGTGTTCAGGTGTTGTCTAAAAAAAAACCCAAACATTTTAGCACCTGTTTGATAATATCAACATCATCATGTCGTCGGCTGGCTCCCAATATACCCAAGCGTACTAATGTCGAATAGGACGTCCACCAGCCTAAGGAGGAGGAAATTTTTTACTATGACACTTGGGCTGGCAAAGGGCTTACACGTCAGGAAATTCCACAAGTCAGGACTGCAACAGTGAAACATGAACATCTGATTTTTTTCTTAAGTTGCAGTCAACTTGATTATAGTTCAGGCATCCTTGCAATGAATACACCCAAATTCTTGTTCCCAGTCTAAATGGAGACTGAATGCAAATGTTTACAGAATGTTGAAGTTGGGTACAAAGTTACATCTCTTTTCTGTCAACGCAGGACAACATACTTCTGTTTTATATTAGAAATGCAACTTTTAAATCTACATTTAGAGGTTTTCTCATTAGTAGGTCATTGTACATTAAATAATGTAGATTAAAACAAACACGTGGAAGAGCATACTTCACAGCTAGATACAGAACTTCAAATATGATCTGACAAATGTATGTCTTAAGCAAATGCTCAACAAGAACTTAAGGCACAACATGCATCACACCTGTAGCTATTTGAATCTAAATTGCAAACCAAATACACAGACTGGGCTTCATTGCCATTTAAGGCTTTGGATAGTCTATTAAAATGAAATCATGGTACCAAGACTAATTAATTGACAGCAGATAATGTTTCTCTTTACTCACAGCCTGAGGATTTTCTTAAAGTACTCCATCATACATACAGAGATACATGCATCAACCATTTCAAACATTTATTTCATTATATTTGTTTACTGTGGTAGAGCTCTGATTTTAATGGACCAATTTCAGTCTTACCCAGGATAAAAAAGACAGAGATAAAACCAAAATAGACAAGATAATACACTTAAGCCCAGATAGTACTAAAGTAGAACATTAAATAAAGGAATTACACTACAGGAAACAGGGTTAGTGGTGATTTAAGTAAGGATTACCAAGGATTACAGTAGCACAGTGTTCAATCACGTACCTCAACCTGGTCAAAGCTCTTGACACAATCCCCATTCAGGCATTGTTGAAAAGCTAAATAAACTGGGACTATACCCCTATGTCACCCAATGGATTGCCAATCGACTCATAGACAGGATGCAGGAAATCAAAAAAAGGGAAGTTACCGCCACACAAGGAGGGCAGTCACCAGTGGAGTCCTCCAGGGTTATGTGCTGGGACCTTTCCTGCTTGGGCTCTACATCTCTGAAGTAAAACCCAACACCAAAGGGCTTTGACTGATTAAGTTTGCAGAAGACTGCAAGCTAGGAGCAGTCGTAGAATCCCCAAATGACTTAGCCATCCTGCAGGAAGGTTTGTCCAAAATAACTGGTCCTAAAATCATGGAGTGAAACTAAATGCCAAAAATTCAATATAGTATCCTTTGGGAAGTCATCTAGCCCAGGGAATTACCACATTGAATATACTCCCCCTAAGAGCTGACCCAGTTGATCAGGATTTGGAAACTTGTATAGATAGTGACCTAACTTTTGACCAGTAAGTGTTAATCGCCTTAAGAAAGTCCTTCTATATTGCACAGCTTATAAACAAAGGGATTGTGTCTAGATATATGGACGTCATTGCCCCCTTTACTCAACCCTCATAAGGCCAGTTTTTGAGTATAATGCTCCCTTTTGCATGTATCTGTCCAGACACATGGAACAACTGGAATGTCCACAGAGATATCTTACTAAAAGGATGTAAGGTCTAAACAATATGTCCTACATGAACCAATGCTCGGTATCTTACAGACTGCTAAGAGGTAACCTATGTCTGGCATGCAAGGCACCCACTGACCTATCAGTGATGGATTTACTGCACATCAGCAAGTCAAATGGCATCAGAAATATTCTGTCTAGGGATCTAAACCTCTTCCTTCAACATCAACAGAATGCTTGGTTTGGAGGGGGAGGTTTATCTTGCAGAGGAACAGACTACTCCATTCACATTTACTTATTTATTTCCAGTTTGATGACCGGGGAAGTCCACTGGGCCAAGTGAGCCTATTTTCAGTGGAGTCCCGGGGAGAAAAGCTCCACAATACAAATACAAAAAAGAATGTATACATAACAGTAACGAGCAGAAATAATCAAAATAACAGTGAAACACCCAATAATATCACAGTAACATAATGAAACATACAATCACATTGCAAGCCATATATATGGTTGCATATAGATTGATGTCAGTAAACAGACAGTTAAAATTCCTAGGTAATAAGCCATAATATTGTAGATATAAAGGTGGCTTGGTAACAGACAGTATTACTGAGGTAGCAGTGAGGAACTGGAGAGTAAGGGATGTGGTTAGGTTGGAAGGAAGCAGGTACATTTCCATTTAGAGAAAAGGCAGGAATGGAGGAGTGTTTTAAAGTTTTACAGGTTCTGCATTGTTTTTAGGGTAGGGGGAAGAGAGTTCCATTTTTTGACAAAGGAAAAAGAGAGGAGCAACTGTTCAGGTGAGCGGTTAGGTTTATGAACACTAATTAGGTTTTGATTTTCAGATCTGAGTATTCTATTAGGTAGGTGGGGGGAAGGATGTCAGAAAGAGTGGGGCATTTAGTAGGGTTGAAGAGAAGTCTATGGGATGTGATCAGTTGAAGGTAGTCTAGGTAGTTAGGTAATTCTAGCCACTTTAGAGAGTGGAGGGCTTCACAATGATGGTAGGAGTACTTAGAATTAGTGGCAAATTTGGATATTTTGTTACAGCAGGTTTCTAACCTGGAAGTGAGAGAGGTTGACAGGTTTGTTAGCAGGGGAGCACCATACATAAGGGAGGGAAGGAGATAAGTTGAGGCAAGAGTATGCCTAGAGTGGGGTGAAAGGAAGCAATTGTTCCTGTAGAGCATACCAGTCTTTTGATGGGTTTTCTTTATGTTTTGAAGGACATAATTGTCGAATTTTAGTTGCTCATCTATAATAACTCTTAGTAATTTAGCATGGGGAATGACTTCAATAGGGGTGTTGTTTTGGCTTAGTTTTTGTGTAAAGGGAAGGATTTTGACGGTGGAAATATTAATATTTTGGATTTATTGGCATTTAGAGAAAGATGGTTTTGGAGCATCCAAGCTTCGGTGGTTGAGAAGGCAGCCAGAGTTTTTGTTAGAAGTTCAGGTAGATTAGTAGCAGAGCAGACTAAAGGTGAGTCGTCTGCATACTGAATTACTGTAGCACTGGGAAAGACAGAGTGAAAGGTGTTGATAAAGATGCATAGGACCCAGTATGGATCCTGGGGCACACCTGTAGGGGTATGAAGGAAAGAAGAGATGCCTTTTCTCCATTTCACAACCTGTGATATTTTGGACAAGTAGCTAGAGAACCAGGATAGGGTGTTTTGAGAAATACCGAGATTTGATTAATGGCTCAGAAGGTGGGTATGGGAAATAGTATTGAATGCTTTGAAAGATCCAAAAGCACTGTGGATACTATTTTCCCAGTGTCTCGGGCATGACTGACAGTATCAAGGAAAGAAAGGAGGGCTGTTGTAGTACTATGTCCTGGTCGGAATCCATGTTGGGTTGGGGTAAGGAGATGGTATTGGGTTAAGTAGGGAATTAGTTGTAGGTGAATGCATTTTTCCAGGATTTTTGAGAATGGGCAGAGGATAGCTATGGGACGGAAGTTAGAGATGTTGGTGTTTTTGCCCCTTTTGCAGAGAGGAAAGATGTAGGCCTTACGCCAGAGTTTGGGGACGTAGGATTCCTGAATGGATCTGTTGATGAGGATGCTAATGGGATAAGGAATCCCATCAGCAGCAACCTTAAGAAAGTGTGAGGGTATGCTGTCAGGGGCGTTACAGCAAGGTTTTACTTTGAAGAGCAGTATTTTTATGTAGTTGGTTGAGATGTGTTTAAGGTTGAAGGGGGGGGATTCAGGGACAGTAGGAGGGGTGGAGGGGAGGTGGTGGGAGAAGTAGACCGAGAGGGGTGATTGTTGCTAGGAAAGGTTTTAGTGAGTTTAGATATGGAGTTAATGAAGAAAGAATTAAATAACGAAGCTAATTCTTGATCATATTTGCTGGGGTCTGGGGAGGGACTGTTCTTGGTGCCTGGGTTGAGAACAGCAGATATGGAGTTCCAGAATTTCTTTGGACTGGTTGCATGACTGGACTGGAGTTTGATGTAGTAAGATTTTTTTGTCTTTAATGATTTGTTTTTTACAAGGTTACAGAGTTGTGTGCACTGTAGAAGGGTTTCAGGGAGTTTGTTCTTTGGGTATAGTTTCCAGAATTTGTCCCTTTGGCGCATACGTTGTTTGGTGTCTTTGGCTAGCCATGAGGCAGTTTTGATTTATATTCTTTTAGTTCTTATTGGAGCTAGACTATTACGAGTATTTAGAAAGGTGGAATTGAAATAGTCAATGATGTTGTCAAGAGGAAGGGTTTTTTAGAATGTTCCAGTTCATTTGTTTAAGGGAATTTGAGAATACAATGGGGCTGAAGTTACTGAGGTTTTGTGTGTGTATGTAATGGTGTTGGTGGGGGGGGATGTTGAGCATAGGTCAAAGGTGGGGAGGTGGTCGCTGACAGAGTCAGGAATGGTACCAGAGTCTATAATTGTACTGGGGTGAGAGACTTAGATCCATTCAATGGTAGAACCAGAGGATTAGTTTTGCTGGGTCTGGTTACAGAGTGAATTATTTCGATGAAGTTGAAGAGTTTGACAGATTGAGTGGGTGTGGAGATATTAATGTTTTCCCAACTGATGTTTACACCACCTAGAATGTAGGTTTCGTTACTTATGTTGGTTGAGGCCCATGAGAGGATTTCTTCAAGGATTGGGATATTATTTCTGGGTGGGATATACAGGCCAATGACACAGAGATTCTTGTGGTCATTGACTTTTAGTTAAGCTCACTGCTAGTTCAGCATTAGCGAATTGAGGAATAGAGTTTGGATATGGGATTATGGTGAGTAAGTTAGAACAGATAATAGCAACGCCACCACCCTTGTTATTTGTGCGATCACACCTGAGGGCTTGAAATCCTGGAGGTAGGATTTCAGAGTCAGCGATATGGGGTTTGAGCCAAGTCTCTGAGATGGCAACAATGTCAGGTTGGTTGTGAGATAGCCAGGCTTGAAAGTTGGAAGCTTTGTTGCAGAGGCTCTGGGCATTGACAGTAATGAAGTGGAGAGCTTTATGGGATGAGGGTTGGCTGGAGAATGGGGTATTGTAGTCTATACAGGAGTTTGGTCCGGTGTTGGGGTGAATATCACCGGCTAGGCTGAGGAAGCTGACAAGAGGTAAATGCAGGAGTTTAAGTGGCCCAAGGGATCTAGGTTTTGTTTTATGAGATTGAGGGAGGTATACAAAGTGTTTGATCATTTGAATCTTGGTTGAGGTCAGCATTATTTTTAATTTAAATTGATGGATGAAGTTAGATTGTATCAGGGATGGGGAGATGGAGTGGAAGCTTGTAGAAGTGGAGTTGTTATAAATGCGGTGTAATGAAGAGTGGGAAAAAGAAGAGGAGGGAGATCGTGGATGGTAAGCGAAGTGGCATAGTATAATGGTAATAGCAGAGTGAAGAGAGTTAGGGTGGTAAGGTGGATTGGGAAGAGTGAGGAGGTCATGGAGGTATTTAGGTGTTAGAGAGGTGACTGACAAGCAGGGGATTGGGGAAGCTTAAGCTATTAGGAAAGTACAGGCAGAAGGGAGGTAAGTAAATTTAGCAGGAGTTTGGGTTATGGGAGTTGTAGGATGTGTGCTGGAGTAAGAGGGAGGGGTTAGGAGAGGGGGGGTGTGCTGGATTGA